>NW_022900940.1:3914623-3920585 GCF_012274545.1 Fukomys damarensis | reverse complement strand
AGATCTTTAATCCATTTGGATTTTAATTTAGTGCATGGCGAAAGATAAGGGTCTAATTTTAATCTGTGGCAGGTTGACATCCAGTTTTTCCAACACCATTTATTAAAGAGGCTATCTTTCCTCCACTGAGGATGGTGAGCTCCTTTGTCAAAGATGAGGTAGCTGAGTACATCTGCATTTGTTTTTGTGTCTTCCAGTCTGTTCCACTGATCCTCAGGCCTATTTCTTTGCCAGTACCATGCTGTTTTTATCACAGTGGCTTTGTAGTATAGTTTCAAATTGGGAATTGTTACACCTGGTGCCATGTGACTGTTGCCTATAATGGCTTTTGCTATTCTAGGTCTCTTGTGGTTCCAAATGAATTTTTCGATTCTTTTTTCTAGTTCCTACAGTCTTTTTTTGATTACACTATCCCTCTGAGATTGCACCATTCCAAGTTTAGACAATCCTGGTAGTGTCAAGCACCTTGGATAAGGTCACTGAGCTATTGTGGGACAGAATTAAGACTATATAATTTACTATACTCAACCTTTTCACAATATGGCACAGTTTTGCTTATTTTTCTTACCCCATTTCTATTTTTAGTGTTGCCCCATTGGCTAGTGTAAAGTTTCTATTGACCTAATGTTCTACTCAAACCACCTGGGGTTGTCAAAGGACAGGAGTACACTGAAGGTAGTAAGAGGAAGGGGCAATGGTAAGGAAACAACAGGAAATTTCCCAGTTGCCCTAGGACAGAAATTAAATATAGCTGAACCCCAGGGAACTGGAACTGGGACCGCATCAGAGATAAGGCTATTCTGGACATCCTTCCTGTCTCATGGGTCATCTAGCTGCACCCTCATGGAACGTACATCTGTTTTGTACACCTGCTGTCTTGGGTCTCTGTGTAAACAATCTTCCCACCTCACACACGGACCATGGTGACTACAGAGGTATCCTATTCCTTCTTCATCATCCTATCCTTCACAGACAATAATAATATTCACATCCTTACCCTTTCCAGAGCAAGTTAGCTCAGTGTTGGCCACTGATGATCTCACAGGCTCTGGCCAAATATCCACCACTAGTCTGATGAGTAGTGGGGAATAAAAGGAATAAGGCAGCAAAGCAGGATATCATTATGGTAACAGGTAATTCACAGGCTATGGCATTAAATCAACAAACTATACAACAGCAAAATACCCACATGACAAATAGCTTCATTGCATTTTGTCAAACTCCTTAGTTTATGGAAGACTGGAGTCTCTATAGTAAAAGTGACTTACCTAAGGTGATACACAAGTATCATAGCCCTTAGACCAACAGTCGTATGGCCTGGATCTCCTTAGTTATAAAACCTATCATCAGGGCTGGGGATTTAGCTCAGGGGTTCCACCACCTGCCTCACAAGCAGAAGGACCTAAGTTCAATCCTCGGTACCTCCCAAAAATAATAAAACCTATTATCAGATTGTTCAATTCATACTTAATGGCAGAGCTCATCTTGCATATTAAGCTCTGTTCATTGGTAATATGTGCCTAATCTGTTATCAATCACAATGTATAAATACTCATAAAATATTCCTATCTTTAAAGCACAGAGTCTCAACTCTAGCTGCCCATAAAACCGCCTTAGGAGCTTTAAAAAAGAAACCAATGCCCATCCTAGACTAATTATCTGAATCTCTAAGGGCAGCATCCTGACGTAGGTACTTTAGTATTTTTAAAAGTCCTCTGGTCATCCTAATATGCAGTGAGAATCACTGCTTTAGGACCTTAAAATTAATGTGCATAATATATCAACAGCTCTGTTAATTCAAATGCAAATAAGGAAGTTTTCAAATCACTTAGTATGTTTTATAACACAAGTTTTTGACAAAAAACTACTACTAGTAGTAGTAGGTAGTGACAACTGAAGTTACCATTTATAATGTGCTTTATAAATAGTAAGTAGAATATGAGGTCCACAAAAGTAAAAAATTGGTTCTGTTCTCTGTCATATTCCTAATCTCTAGCATGGTGACTTGTATCCTGCAGACACTTAAGAAATACTATATGTGTTAAATGAACAAATAAATAAAATATCTCAATTACCTCTCCCAATGGCCCTTATAAATGGGATTATCTCCTTGTCACCAATAAAGATTTCTTTAAGCTTAGACAGACTGAAATAGCCTTACAGTGTATGTGTGTTCTACCTGTCATAGAAATAATATGTCTTTCAGGGAGTTGATCAAGCTTGGTCTTTTGATCCAAGATCAATACTGGCATTTTTTAAAAAGTTATTTTGAATACTAGCTCTATTGTTCAATTCCAAAAACTAAGCATAATTCTATCAAATACATTTAGGGGCTGCTAAATTCATACTGGACAATAAAGAACCCAGCTTGTGGCAAACAGTTTGAACTTAAGCCACACATTCAATTCAGTGTGAAAGGTTTTAAGAACTTAGTGGAAAAAGTCAACCACATTAAACAAAGTGTGACTCAACGCTCAGTAAAAGGATGAACTGGCCAGTGACAATCAAAGCCAACTAATTTATCCCTGAACATGGGCTTCAGTCATCCTCTGCATCAAATCCTACAACAAGACATGAAAATGTGTACTAAGCATTGGAACAACAACATTCAATACTTCTGGCCAACCAATGCTAAGCTCAGGCTGCAGGACCAAAGGGAGACAAGCCAGTTTAGAACAAACACTCAGAACAAATAGCAGAAAACCAAAAGGAAAGAAGACAGTAGGCAAAAATTAAAATCACTAACAATGTCCTTCCTCATCTCCTTTCCATCAGAAAAACTAACAATGGAAAGAGAATTCTAAATTGGAGTAGAAATTTCAAAAATTTTCAGTACTAAAACACTAAACAAAAGTTAAGAGAAACCCTGCCATCCATCTATCTATCTACCTATCTACCTATCTGACAAGTTCTTGCTTTGTTGCTGAGGCTGGCCTTGAATTCTTGGGCTCAAGTGATCCTTCCGTCTCAGCCATCTAAGAAACCTGATGCAGTGCACACTACTGCATCTGGCTCTTATACAACCGAAAATAGTTTTGGAAAAATATTTAAGATACTGTTTTAAAAGCACTAGAATGCCATAAAATTGAGGTTTACTTTCTAAAGTACAAATAGAACTTTGCTTGTTAATATATATTTTTATATTCTTAGTACTGTGTAAAGCTTATAGAAGATCCACGTGATAGGGCTGTTTGACTATTGCTAAAAAGCGGTATTAGCAAGAAAAGCAGAAAGAATGAATCCATAGCCTACAAAAGGAGCAAACAACAATATTCATCCTGTGGCAGACATTTACATTTAAACATTACTACCAACCTGACACTATGCTTTGTGCAGAAGCAAAAGTCCTCTACTCACAACATCATGTCTTACAAAGATAGATACGCTTAATTTATTGGTGTTTATATATACACACGTGACCCTGTGGGTTTTTATTTTCAACTCATAAACTTCACTACATCACACTTTAGTATGAGTAACAGTCTTACAAAAGGCTGATCACGTGATTAAACCAGCCGGGCCCAATACCTTAAGATGTAAGAAGCAGCTGGCAGTCGTCACCTTAACCCCTTCAATGCACAAGGGTATTATCTAGAAAATTATTGCTCTGGAATCCTAAGTAACATCTTTATCATGCTGTCCAACAGGCTGATTGAGGAGAGATCAGGTGAGAAGTCAATGACACAGCAGTACTGACTGGGATTCTGCTTTTGTCCAACTTTTGTATCAATTTTCCAAAGCAGCACTCTCCTCCACACTGCACTCGTTCTCACCACACATGATGGTGATAGCTAATAACTGACATTTTCTGAGATTCTTACTTCTCAGAAATAGTCTCAGTCACTTAGGGATTCTCTCAGAAATTACTAAAGCTAGTACTGCCTGTGCTGTGGTTTCTGCTCCATACTCTCATTTTACTTACAAAATAGGCTTATAAGATACGACAAATTTTTACCATAGATGGGCACAAAATATTTTTTTAAAATCTTATGTTCTTCATAATAGTCTTCTGCACACTTTTTAAAAATTAAGTCTCATCACCTACCTCCTAGCCCCTGTGATCCCTTAAATTCTGGAAGAGCTCCCCACTTCAGTTAGGGTAAAGACCCAAATGCTACCCAGGACAGTCAAGGTCCTGCACAGCATGGACTCTCCTTAGCTCCTTAGTCTAGTTCCACATCACACTTTGCACGGATGTCCACAATTGAGTAACTCTGCTATTTTCACACTTCCTTGAACACACCATAATCCCCTCATATCCTAAGGCTTCTGGCAACTGCTTTTTCCTTCTGAAATATTCTCCCCCTATTTCTTCAGATCTCAACAGAAACTTTAGCTTGTTTGGAAGACCTTCCCTAATCTTGACCTGGTCAAATTCTCTTATATTCTCTTATGGTCTTTATAATTTTTACAGCTATAAGTGGGTATTTATTATTATTTATTATAATAAATGGGCATTTATTATCCAATTATTGGATGAATCTTTGCCTCTTTCTTTGACTGTAAGCCCCATGGAGATAGAGAGACTTTGTCAGTTGTAACTAGGGTTACCATTCATCCTACTTTCCAGTCCACACCTGCTGCCTCAGAATAATTATTCAGAGTGCTCCCTTTGACTCTCAAAGGTATGCAACTGGACTAAGACTTCAAGAACTATGACTACAGTAACTATATTAAGTAGTCAGTATTACTAATTGGATTATTAATGAGTATAAATTCTTGGGAAAGTGTACGCTCTGATTTCACACACACACACACACACACACACACACACACACACACACACACATACACAAACACACACACATACGCCAAGTAGCTTCCCAACATGCCACATTACTAAACAGAGAACACCATCATATATAATCAACTCTTACAAGAGTTTCTGGCATTTACAATCACTAAGCTTGGTTACCAAATATCTGATACTTCAGATCAATTCTAGAGAAACACCACTGTGCCCATATCAATCCAAAATAGGTCACTGGAAGATTAACTGCTTTGTTGAAATCAGTGCCTCAAAGACTGTGAAAAGCACACCGACCCAAATAAGGAATCAAGTGGTCTATTCACCATGGAAGTTTGGTAAGAAATGTTCTGTCTTAACTACTGCACTTAGTTAATGAAGGTGTTGCCTATACCTACGACATTACATACAAGTAAGATGTCAAATTCAACCTTAGGGGTAGAAAAAAGAAAATCATATTTCCATTTATTAATTGGCTTTCATCAAAAGGCCTTTTGCTCAACAACTCTCTCTGAGAAGGGAAATACTGTATAAAAGTAAGCACAGTTCAGGACTCTGCTTTGGGCATTCACCAATATTTGATCATTAATTACATCAAGGCAATAATAGCTCAGACAAACTATTCTTAAAACAGTTCTGAATCCCCCATTAATCAGACTGAAAAAGTATGTGACCTTTAAGCTGCCTAAAGCCAGAAAATCACACCCAAGGGTTCCTCAGTTTGGAGATGTGTTATGGCATCTCTAACAGAGAGCTATAATGTACGACAGAAACTTTAAATAATAGTCATGCAGTAGAAACACCACCGACTGTGCTGGGAGAAATCATGTAAGCTAAATGGGAGCTAGGTCAGTCAGGAATATCATCCTAGGGGGCTTCCCTAGATAAAGCAGAACACTTTACCTGTTTTCCTCTGGGTTAAACATTGTAAATAATCTCTCACAAGATCAGAATCTTCAACCAAGAAGTAGACAGGAATGAATGTGTAAAACCATCTTCAAAGGAAGCTGTACATCAGAATTTCCTTGCATAACTCATTTTACTGGCTTGTATTTTTTTCCTATCTTAATTATACATAGAACTAAACTAACAATAATTGTAGTTTGATTGCAAGTTCACAGGCTCACCAAGTTTTAAGTAAAGAGCTCCATCTTCAAACTATCAGAATACTGTTATTTTTAGAAAAGCCTCATAAAGAATGACTGAGAATTAAAC
>NW_022900940.1:3907235-3914606 GCF_012274545.1 Fukomys damarensis | reverse complement strand
AAGAGCTCCATCTTCAAACTATCAGAATACTGTTATTTTTAGAAAAGCCTCATAAAGAATGACTGCAAGAATTAAACCCCTTAACAGATAGCATTTGCCTTGAACTACATCTGACATTTTTGTTTTACATCTTCTGCAAGAATTATCATCCTCATAAATTGCTATAGAACCAACCTATAAATTAAGCAGGGCTATTGCATATGTGTTCTTCGTATGTGGGTTGAAGAACTCACCTATAAAGGTCCATAAATCTTGCGGTTATATGCATAGATTCATAATGGACTAAATATATTTTTCTGGGGGAAGATCCTTATCTTCAAATTATAAATGTATTCTTGATCTACAAAGTTGAAAATGTTTATTCTCAAATGAATACCTGATTTTTAAAAAACTCTTGTTGAAAGAATAGTAAAATGAATCACTTGACTTTTAAAAACTAAGTTTACTGCAGCTGAGAGCCTGCATCCAAGATATGCTTTGCCAAGTAGATTTTCATATAACTAGTCTACATTAGATAGACTGAATTATAACAACTCTATATCCATTCAAACATTTTCCATTCAACAAATATTTATCTGTTATATACCTACCATGCACATTTTAACAATGGAGTATTGTTACCAAAACTAATATTCTTCCTTTCCTGGTGGCATTAGTGAAAAAGATTAACAATAATAAAATACAAAAATGATTAAAACACATGGCCACAGGGCTGGAAATTTAGCTCAGTGGTTCCGACACCTGCCTCGCAAGTTCAAGGACCAGAGTTCGATCCCGGGTACCAGAAAACAAACAAACAAACAAACCAACAAAAAACATGACCACAAATGTTCTTAGTGACAATGAAAGTAAAAAAATCCAGCAAGTAGCTGTGACAGAGTATAACATCACATGGCAGAAAAGGTCTCATTCTATTTCCCTCCTAAAAAAGGGGAACAAATTTTTAAATAATCAGAGTTAGAGGGGACTTATTGAGTACTTTAACATTTTTGAGTTTCAATTAAACTTTTAATTAAAATCATGAGTCACCATCAAAATATCAGTTACTTTTAAATTCTAGTTTCTATCTACTCAGGGACAAGAAATTATACAGGGGAAAGAAATGCAGAAAAGATTAAGAAACATGTGGCAATAGATAAATTATTTTTCTAGTTTGAAATGCTTAGCTAAGAAAGCAAAAGGAAGTTGTAAGATCATCAAAAAGTCACAAGACAGAATTTTATCATATTATAGACTCAGTGCTTCTTATTAAAGTAGAACAAGCACAAAAAGTCAGCAAATAAGCTCCCTAACATTTGCCTCTGCGGTACACCCAGCAAACAAGAAGCCTTGTCTAATAAGTCATTCAGAACCATGAACATTACACCGGCGCTGGAGAGGTACAGCCTCCTCCTAGATCAGTGCTGCCCAACCTATGGCACCCGTGAGGCATCAGGCTGTTTCTATAACTGAAAGCTCTAAAAGATTCACCATCACTGAACTAGATACTAACATGGTTTCAAGGCTCTGATAAGCAGAACAAAGGTACTTCGCAGCTTTTCAAATTCAGGGGATAAGTTGCAGAATGTGAAACTAGGCCTGCATCCTGCTGACTTTCCAGATAATCAACACTCACTCGTGTCTCTTCATGCTCAGAGCTCCCTCCCTGAGGACCCTCTCCGAGAACCAGTAAAGGCCCTTGGAAAGCCACAAAATGAAGTTGAAAGTAGACATGTTAGGATCAAATTTTAAAAATTTTGCCCTCGTTATCACAAAAGCAAATCATATTTTGAAACTATCAATTCAATTGTCCTTTCATATATAAACTTCCCAAAATGCAAGCAAAAAGAGTAAACAAAAAAGTAATATCAAATGGTAGTGGCACATTTTTAAAGAGAGATTTAACAATAAAAATTTAATAATGTTGGGCATGAAAGAAATAGAGATAGGAAAGGTGGGGAGGGGAGAAGAGAGAAAGGGAGCATACTATCTGTCATAAACAATGTTTACATGTTTTTAAAACTTCACAAAGCATTCAGTAGGATTGGTCATCCCATGAGAAAAATCTCAATAGTGCCCTTATATTTAAAACTGTTTAAATGGTTCAGAGAACATTAGAGTGAACAATAAAACTGTGTTTGTGCTGCAAGAGAATTTAAATTACACTATAAGTATACAGAACACAAGTTCAGAATGAGGAAAATTTGCCTCACAAATTCTTTTTTATTTAGACAAGAACAGAAAAAAATAAAATTAAAAATTTAAAAAACAGCCTTGCTCATCCATGATGAACGAAAGGGACTTCCCAACATCAAGGAAATGGTTTACCTCTTTCCCACTGTAGGAAAATTTGTGGTTATTAAAATAACTATGAGTTATTGGGTTACTGGAGCTCATAAAAAATATGGATAACAATAGCAAATCTTGATTTTTTTCATAGGATAAGACAATAAACTTGAAAATCGAGGCCTTGCATTTATCTTCTGAGAGCGATGTGTATGTATATGTACATATGCATTTGTTTTCTGTTATTAAAGCAATTTCTACTGTAAAAGACACACTTAAAAAATGAGTTGCTCTATTAAATCCCATTGTTTTATAAGTCAATCATTTTCGGGAGAAATGATGAACTTTATCATACTTTCTACTAGTCACAGCAAGCCATTTCACACCAAATGATTATAAAAAGTAAACCTAAAAGCTCAGTAAATGTCCAAGGAAGATTCTTTCTTCCCCAAGCATTTAACTTCCATTGCAAAAGTCCTCTGAGATACAGACCAATTACAGCTTATTTATGGCAGTTCTTTTATGAGTAACAAGAATGATAAAGTTGAAATCAACACAAAAGTTTATGAACAGAGAACAGAGTTCCTAGAGGAGCACCTGGTAGCAGGCCCTAACCCAGATCCCACCAAAAAAAAAAAACGCCAGCACACAAACAGCTGGGAGTAATAAAGAAATGTGAGCAAAGGTCAAACAAGGCCTCCAAACATACAACTTCCAAAAGTGGATTTTTGTGTACTAAAACATTATTACACTTCTTACGTTACATTTCAGAAATCTTTCATTCCTGAGTAACATTTGGCTGGCAACACGGGAGACGCAGGAGAACTCAGGTGTGGAATATCGACTAGCAGGGAGCAGGTACTCACTGTGTTTGGAGAGTTAATGACTGATAATAAATCAATAGATAAATTAGTAGTAAAAAAACAAATAGGTGGATGTTCCCTCAGCTATTGCCTATGCTTCTCAACATCCCCAACACAGCCCATCTGAATCAAGATCATCAAGTCATGAGACAACCTTAAAGTTAGAGACGTCAAAAACTTACTTTACTCCTTGGGTTTTCATGAAGAAATGGAATGGTTTTGAGGAAAAAGAAGGAATCTCCCTGAAGGACCATGGCTCTAAGCCAAGGTGTCTCAACGTTGGTACTACAGACATTTAGGGCCAGATGGTACTCTGTTGAGGAGACCCACCTTATGCACAGTGGAATGATCAGCAACCTCCTTGGCCTCCACTTACTTGATGCCAGCAGATCCTGCAACCGAAGCTGTGACAACCAAAATCTACATATTTCCAAGTTTCTCGTGAAAGATGTGTGTAACACCACTCTCCTCAAATAATGGCTGCAACAACTACATTATACAAATAAATAATGTTAATAATGATAAGCTCAATGTTGACCGAGTGCCCATTTGTGTGCCAGGCATGGAACAGACGACTTTAATTAACTCAATCCCCTGTAATCCTCACACCCGTCATATGTACTGTGGTACCCCTTACGTGAGCACACAAATTAGCAATCACCACAGCCAAGATTCAGATTGAAGCCATCTGACGTCAAGGTCCCTGGCTCTCACCATACTCCGGTTTGTTACCCAGTAGGCGTTATGCAAATATTTCTCTCCTTCCAACATTTTTCACCATTTCCTTTTCCCCAAATAATCAGTTTGTCTTCCTACTGCATGAAATCGTGAATTATCAAAATTCCCATGTAAAATATATATTCCCTTGCAACCTTGTAACTAATGACTTTCTCATGCCTAATATATGCTAAAATTTCTTTACATGCTATTCTTAGCACTAGTGCTTTTTAATTCAACTGTAGGGCAAAAGAAATCGGAAACCATACATGAAGTATCCCATACATGTTTCTAGATGATGGCAATGATCCTAGATAGCAAGAAAAAATATACTGCTATTGACCTGGTGTCACTGCAGTTTACAATAAAAAGGGCAAACCAAACTGAAGAAGGGTTAGTCACTGAACTTCACTTCACTGAAGTTCAATACTTTTTACAATACTGAATTACATCTACGAAAGGGAGAAAAATATGCATATTTATTTAAGCTTCTTAATTCTGCAGTTTTAGCCAAGCTGTTTTATCCTGTTGAAAAAACAAAATGCAAAATAAAGAGTTGGATGAGCTTTTTCTACAGGATTTCAAAGATCTCACAAAATCAGTTAACCAAAGAACAAACCTCATACAAATACCATACAAGAAACCAGCATTTCAAGATTTAAAAAGGAAAGAAAATTTAGTAACACAAGGAAAAGCCACAGAAACAAATTTTAATCACCCAACTTTCTTGTTTCACTTTTTCCTATAATGACAAGTTTCTATAATTCATGTGACAATATTAACTTGAGGCCTCCCTTGGTAGAATAAATTCTAATTTGTATGGCATCATTTGTTGGGTTCCCGACAATAATGTAGTCTTTCCAATGTTATCCAAGATCCCCTGTTACAGAGAAGGCCCATTTCAAAATACAGTTCCAGTAAAACAGGCAAGAATAAAATGCAGTACTTTAAATAAAAAAGGGAATGAGCTAATCAAGGCCACAAAACCCATTATGAAATAACACATATATAACACACTAGGATGGCTATAATTTAAAAATAAAATTTTCAAAAGTTTGAAAGTAAGAAATGTTGTCCAGGATGTGGAGAAATTGGGACTTGGAGGAAAGGGACAGCCTGTCCTACAAAGAGAAGACAAAACAGAGGCTCCGTTTGCATTGCTTCTTTGCTCATTTTTGTTGCAACATTTTTGTCTGTGTAAATAAATTGACACGGCATCCGTAAGAGAATGTTGTAAAGACTCAAAAACAATCAAAAGCATTAAGGTGACGAGCATGTAAGTCAGAGAAGTAAGTCCTGTAGCAAGGGAAATGAAGACATCATTTTCTATCAAGTCACTTCTCAGCTACCTAATGCCCTGCAACTGTTTCCTGCTCATCTTCCTCACTTGTACCCAACTATGCCATTCGTCCTCCATATTCACACAGCACTCCCCCTCCGTGGAAGCCCGCGGTGGACCTCGCAGCGACAACCTCCTGTAGCTCCCCAAATGCATCAATCATTCATTGATTCACTCACTGTGTCAACAGAGAAGTGCAGCAGGGAACCAAATGAAAATACAATGGTAATCCAAATCTGACATTATCTCTGCTTTATCAGAATTCATGTCTAAGATGAGACACAGAAGTCATCCAATGATCACACAAATAAATGTAAAATAGCAAATATATGACCATGAAGTAAAAGGACCCATGAAGTACGAATAAGGAGATGAGTAAGAGGAAGACAGAAGAGGTCAAGACCGGAGGAGGAAAGCAAAAACAGTATATGCAAAGGCCCTGGGCAGAGAAGGAGCTTAATGCATTTGGAAGAACAAATGAAGCCCACTAGGGATGAAGCACTGTTTAGAGGCACTGTGGGTGACCATTGGGTCTTTCTACCAACACAGGAAGCAGGGTTGGAAAGCTATTACAGTAATCCAGAGAAAGATGACAGTGGCTGGCCTATGGAAACAGCAGCAAAAGTACTGACACAAGGACAACTAGTCAAATAATAATGAAAAGGATAACAACCACCACCACCTTAATAATAGCAGCAGCTATCATTTGCTGAATGCTTATTAGATGCCAAAAGTCATACTCTGTATTTAAATATACTATAATTTTCCTAACAACAGACCAAAATGATAAATAACGTGATCCTCATTTTGCATTCGAGGAAACCAAAACTTGGAGGTTAAATGACTTAAATCTCTTGGTCAGAAAAACTGTCCAGCCGCCAAATGCTTATAAGAGGAATCGGATAAAGTCTGTGTGCCTGGCTTCCTCTAATACAAGGCCACTTCCTAATCAGAAAAATAAGATGTACATCAGACACTGCAGAGCCAGGAACTGCAGCACACTTATGGCAACTAGGATTCATCATCCCCCAAAACTGTGCAGGAACATTACAGAGAGGGAGACTGAGGCAGAGCTAGGTTAGTTGTAGGCATAAACTGAGTAAATAAAAGTTCTCAGTTCAAAAACGTAAAAGAATACTACAACTAGGATTCGGATCCACTGAAGCCATTCTGGATGGTTTTTCCTTTTCAGTTGAGATGTCGATTAATCAAAATCTAAAACTGTAGTCACCATTCTATCTGTGATCAGTTTAAAGCCTCTGTAAAAATCTAAAACATACGTCACTTCTGCAACCAATATTTGTTAAACTTACTGTAATCTCTGTCCCACAGCACTGGGAGTACCAGATTTGTATCACTACACGATACCACACCACTGACAGCTCATAAAGACACAGAGAACCTAGAGTGCATGTGGAAACCCCCAACTGCTTCCATCAAAATGGGCAGAAGGAACGACTCTGACAATCATCTACGAGGAATCACTAGTTTTCATGACGTGTATGATCAAAACATCAGTATTTCTTAAGACTGGAAATAAATGTTAATTTCCACCAAAGATAATATGAATTATACGATTAAGTGATTCCATCTTTGATTATATGAATGCAGGAAAACAGAAAATAGCAGAAAACTCTCCTTGAATGCCTAATTACTCCACCATCATACCTTATCCAAAAATCTAAGCTGCACCAGGATTTATTTATTTATTTCTCCTGTTCAGTCTACCAAAACAGAAAATCTGTTGTTTGACTAAAAGAATCCCTTTGATTCCTTTGATGTTTTCATTCTCCACAAATACATAATAAACTACCTTTACTACAATAGGAGATGCTAAAATCAATCATCACTTAAACAAAATAAAATGCAACTACTTAAGTACACAATGAGTATCAGGGTTTCCCATATCACTGCCACCTTCAGAAACTGGAACAAATAACACCATTTTCCATTCATCTGTAGCATTAAATTAGTTGGAGGAAAGCAAAATAATCAGAGGTATATCCTACTGTTATTAGATAATTTACTGACTTATGATAGAACACTTTCTCTTTGCGAGTACATTTAGCTTACATTAAAAGCAGAAAACCTACAACAGAAATCTACAAGAGGGCCGGGATTTGGCTCAGTGGTTCCGACGCCTGCTTCACAAGTGCAAGATCCCAAGTTCGATCCCTGGTACCACAA
>NW_022900940.1:3895406-3907077 GCF_012274545.1 Fukomys damarensis | reverse complement strand
AACAAAAAAAAAAAAAAAAAAAAAAATCTACGAAATGGGTGTTTCTGCAGCCTCTGTCACATCAATGTGGTGAGGGAGCTTCTATTTTAGCTGCATAAGCCCTGGACATCACTTGTTGGTGGCATCTACCCAAGGATGTTGAAATGTTCAGTTTGTCGTCAAGGTAACAGATGTGGTGTAAATAACGAGTCAGCCAGTCCTGGGTTTTGTTTCAGAGCCATCTTAAAAACATCATATTATAAGCCTCACAAAACACACTGCATCCAAGTGGCACTAAAAGTTTTACTATTCGCAAAACTAGAGACTTTCATAGGCACTATAAGAAAAAAAATTATTTCAGATTAGATTCCATTTCCCAACCTGAAAAGATACATTCCCACACTCCTCAAATGTATCACAACTAAACTCAATCTTCAGATATTAATAACAGAAAATTAAAGTTTTGTTTCATAACATTGGATTTTGATGTAAGAAACTCTTAGTCTACATGAACTCGAGTAGTATATACATGAATCAAAGTAAATCACAAGTATTCTAAAAATTTATATTGTACACTTACAATTTTAAAATGTGTATCTGAAGTAAGATTGATTTAAAGAAAGATTTCCACACTTCCACTTTTAAAAACATACAGAGTATAATGTGATAAAACCATATTACAAAAAGAAAGCATTTGGTTTTTTTTAAATAATGATGATTTTTCTCTACACAGTTTAAATACTCATTAAATACACAGGAAAATACTCATTCAATGCTTGCTACATGGCATCTATTAAAATATACTAACCTTTGCAAGTGAAAACATAATACATTACTTGGGTAAAAAGAAAATCCACTTACAATACCATCAAAAAATTCAAATGACAAGAGGTAAATCTAATAAAAGATGAGCTAACATTTCTGTCCCCAGGTATTTAACCAAAAGAAAAACACCTACTGTCCAGTAAGGACATGTATAAGGATACTGGGGTAAACTTGACTCCCCATGGCCCCAGATGGGAAGGAACCCAAATGTCCACCAGAAAGAGTAGAAAAATTAAATAAAATGTGTGTACATATATAGATGGCAGCAGAAGTCACATACTATTGCTACTGGCTGCAGTGCAAGTGAATCTCACAAACAAACTGTTAAATGAAATGAGTCAGCCACAAAAGAACAAATCCTGTTTGACTGCACTTCTGTGCAGTGCAAGAGCAGCAAAACTAAGAGTGACATAAATCAGACCAGGGATTTCTTTAGGACTGTGCTTACTGACTGAGAAGGGAACCAAGGAACATTTCACGGTGCTAGAAACCTGGTAACTCAATCTGGGCAGTAGCTGCGTGGGTGCGAATGTATGTGTAAATAAATTAATAAACCACAAATGCAAAACAGCCTGGATGGCATTGCTAATTTTTAAGGGCACATGAGCTTTAATGCTCATTTATTACCTTGATAACCAAGCTATTACAACTAAAATGCCAAGCAAGAACATGACAACAAGTGATTCTCAATCATCTTAGCTTGTCATTAAGTGAAGAGAAGGGAGAGGTATGTGGCTGTATCCCAATCTGTAGACTCAGGTAATCTTTGCAGCCACATATTTTGAAAGGGCGCCTGGTCAGACAACAAAGGGCCATCTGACTTTTTGTAAAAACAAACAACAAGGCCTTAATAAGGGGTCACAGTTTCTGATTGAAAGCCTGATGGCTAGCTTTGTTCAGATATAACACACACCCTATTTTAATTAAATCAACTCAATAGCCTTCTGTAAACTGTTGAAGAAACTTAAAAGAATTATACAGTGCATGTTTTCACAAGAAAAATGAAAGAAGGGGGAAAAGGATGTTCCCCCTGGTGACCATCCCAAAGAGTCTATTTGGACTCTGCCCAAGGCCAGGAGTTGAGGTAACTGTGAAAAAGAGACAAGGAGGGGCAGGAGGCAGTGGATACCTAGATGCCACTGCCTCCTGGATACTGTATAGATCCACAGGAACCTGGGCAGGAAAATGTGTATCTTGTGGACTGCCTGAGTCCCACTGATTTAAAAAAATGGTTTTTAATTAATGGTTCCTGTCTCATTCCATGACTCTCTAATTTGAGTAGATATTGCCCAGCCACCACCAAAAAATACTCAAACTAAAATTGCACAGCTTATAAACAAGGACACCGTGTCTAGGCACAAAATGTCATATAAAGAACATCCCGGTGCCAATTTGGACAAAAGAGGCAAATTAAGCTCATCATTTGGAACATGATATTGAGATCCACTTTTGTTGCTTAAAGACAGAGTGTGTTCTGAGAATACATCCTCAGGTTATTTTGCACTGCACGAACATCATAGAGTATACTTGTACAAACCAAGAGGACACCAATGTCACTAGGTCTTATTGGACCATCGTTGTACATGTAGTTCGTCATTGACCAACACGTTATTTATGTTATGCATGACATTATCAAGTGTAGATGAATACATAAGAAAAGTATCTTTCTGCCACAAACCTAAATAGATTTAAAGTAAACACATTATAACATTGGTTCTGAACCAGAGACATTTGGCTCCCTCACCCAGGAACATTTTGCAGTGTCTAGAGACATGTTTGTGCTTCACAACTTGAAGAGGGGTGGGACCCCCTGCAAAGTATCCTACAACACACAGGTCAGCAGCCCACAACAAAGAACCATTTCTCTAGATACATGTACGGTTCACATGAGCAGAAAGGAATTGTTCATCTAATCAAACTTGATATAATGCTGATTTGTTTAGAAGGGGAGGACTGCGGATGAGAAGGAGCAAAACTGACAAAGTTTATAAGATCTTTTGGGATAAAAATTTTATAAGGTAAATTTGGGCTTAGAAGAGGAGGCAAAAAGCAAAGAAAAGAGAGAGGGGGAGTCTCATGAAAAGGGGAGGAAAACAGAACATCACAGGAGCAGTGGACAGGAAAACTTAGTCTGCTGTTCCTGTTTTTACCAGTGAGTGCTGCTGTTGGCCAATATAATAGACAAAAGCAGAGAAATAAAGTCAGGAAAGAAACTCCCGATGTCTGGGATTTTGTTTACTCTCAGGTCCCTTCAGTTCGCAATGCATGGCTTTGTCCAACTGGCTTGTTTTTTGTTGCTGTAACCCACTGTGCATCTTCAAAGATTCTGCAACAGAGAGCGATAGCATCATCTACAGCCACGTCTCTTTTTAAAAACAGAGACAGAGACTGCACTAGCTGACAGCCTCACTGCTGGCAAGTGGAGATAAGAATTCAGGACATCAGTCTCTCCTTTCTTTGAGAACTCACAGAGCAAAGGACCTTCATTAGCCAATACCTCTGTTCCATCAGTCCTGAAACTAAGGTCTCCATTACTGTTGTTCATAACTATTCAGAGAGCAAAAACTGCACTTTCAAAATTCTGCTGCACAAGTTAAACCCAGCACAAGATACATAGGCATCTCTATCATCACATGCATACACACTAACACAGATACTCTTGAATGCTATGCAGTTTACAGCTTTAAAAACTGCCTGATGCCCTTGCACTGAATGTTACTTGCACTGAATGTTACTGGGAGTATTTTGAAAGAATAAACAATAAAAAAACTTAAAATAGAGAAAATTAAAAGTTTTTGAGCCAGTTTAAACTTTCTAAGACTTATATTTTGCATAAGTAATCACATTAAGTTTCTATAAAGAGGTAGTCTAAATTTTTAGTACTTGGATGGAACCCACTCTATAAGCAGACATTTTCTTACAGCTTGGACATAAAAGGACCATAAAACATGACTCGTTTTTGCTTGCAAAACCATGATTTATTACTATGCTATTAATCCAGTACTAGTAAAATGAACTAAGAATGCGTATTTATCTTTTCTAAGTTATGACACTGAGAACCACCCCTGTAAGAAGAAAAATAATTTGGAGAGCTTGTCTGTTACGGAGCTTTCTTTCATCCCAGAGTTAAATCAAAGATGAGGAGGCCGGATTTCGCAATGCCCCGGGGGACTGTAAGCCATGGTGCCAATCACAGCATTTCCCCTGATTAGCAAACTGGCTTGAGACCCATCAAAAACTTTCACATTTGAAATTTAACACATCTATATTTAGAACATGACTTGTTGGACAACATTTGCTGCCTGCCAACTAGCAAAGAAGAAAGGCCATTGGGGCTATATTTATTCTTATAGAAAGCCAGGGATCATAAGTGTGACACCTAAAGCAGAACAGGACATCCAGAGCTTAGTAGGGCTAAGGGTGAGTGTACCCACCATTCGTGCTACCTTACTACGGGAGGCAGCTGGAATTAGGAGTTTAATATTTTGAACCTCCAGTACTGAGGGCAGGAAGCCAATACATATGCATGGGGACTACCACATAAGAAATAAGTGAGGAATGGAGTCTGGACTTCACGTTCCACTGACTCTTCGGGCCCAGTCTGTTTTTGGTACCTAGACTAACAGTCCAGAGTGTCCAGTTTTCCAGCAGAAGGTATGAACATATTGTTATATGAAATTTCCTAATTTTTAATTGTTTGGTGGTTTTGTTTTTTTGGGTTTTTTTTGGGGGGGGGCTTTTGGTTTTTTTTGGTTTTTGGTACCGGGGATCAAACTCAAGTCCTTGTGCTTTCGAGGCGGGTAGTGGCACCACTGAGCTAAATCCCTAGCCCCAACTAATTTTTAAAAATGTTAACCAATGTTTCATATTTTCTCCAAAGCAGATCTGTGTGACTGTTTAGAAGGGAATGACTGGGGATGAGAAGGAGCAAAACGGACAAAGCTTCTAAGATCTTCTTCCGAACTGGCTGTGTGACTGCGTGGCTCCATCTATGAGCCATTTTCAGCCTGCGCACTCTGGGTTTGTAGCGGGTAAAGTCTTCCAATGCTCCGTGAATTACCTAGTAGTTCAATCGGCACCGATTGAAGTGTACAGTTCAAAGATGTTAGGTCCATTCACACTGCTAGGCAGCAGACCTCCCAGAAATTTCTTACCTTGTAAAACCAAAACTCTACGCTCATTCAAAACCAACTGCTCTGAGCAGAACACCGGTAAGTGGAACCCCACGGCATTCGTCGTTTTGTGACTGCTCATTTCAATCAGGACAATGTACTTAGAGTTCACCCATGCTGCAGCATGCAATAAGATTTTCGATCTCTTCGACACTGCATGTGCAGAGCACAATTTGACCGCCTGTTCATCTGTTAATGGACGTTTGCGCTGCTTTGTCACATGGCCACTGCGAACAACGCTGCTATGAACACGGGCATACAAGGACCCAGTAACACTCCGCCTCAGTTCTTTTAGACATACAGCCAGAAGTGAGACCTCTGGATCACACGGCCATTCTATTTTTAATTTTTGAGGAACCTCCACACTGGTTTCCAAAGCGGCCGCATCATTGGCTTCAAATTTCTGCATATCCTCACCAACACTCGTTATTTTCCTTTTTTTAAAAAAAAGAGAGGTCATCCTAATGGATAGGAAATGATATAT
Source organism: Fukomys damarensis (assembly GCF_012274545.1). NCBI lineage: Eukaryota > Metazoa > Chordata > Mammalia > Rodentia > Bathyergidae > Fukomys > Fukomys damarensis. Next base: position 3,901,617 of record NW_022900940.1, on the reverse strand, counting down.
ATATATATCACTATGCTTTTGATTTGCATTTCTTTGAATATCTTTCCCGATGCTTGTGGTAATTTTTATAACACCTTTGAAGAAACAGTTATTCAAGTACTTTTGCTCACTCTTTAGATCATTGGATTTTTCTGCCATTGAATTATAGGCGTTTGTTATATATTTCGTGTGAATCTCTCATCAGCTCTATGATATGCAAATATTTTCCACCTTACTATGAGCTTCCTTCACATTCTGCTAATTGTGTCCTTTGACATACACAAGCTTTTAAGTGCTTCTACACATCAGTAGTGATGGATTCTATTTGCATATAGGCTTCCTTTTTTGTGTGTTTTGCTGTATATTTGATGTCCAAAAAAAAAAAATCACTATCAAATTCAACAACATCATGAAGTTTTCCCATTTGAATTGCTTCTAGGATCTTCACAGTTTCTGGATCTTATATTTAGTCTTTAATACATTTTAATTAAACTTTGTATAAGGTGAGGTCTCAGTTTTATTCCTCTGCATATGGGCATAAAGTGTTCTAAACACCAGTCGTTGAATAAACAAACTATCCTTTTGTTGCTGAGGGCTCTTGGCCCCCTTTTCAAAGATTATTTGACCAGATGTGTGAGGGTGGGTTTCTGGGCTCTCTATTCTATTCCACTATCTGTGTCTGTTTTGATTATTTGATTATAACTTTGTAATATGCATTGAAATCTGGAAATGTGAGCCTCCTGATTTTATTTTTTTCTTTTCGAAATGATTTTGTATTTTTTAGAAAACAAAAACTTTTGGTAAAAGATTTCCGAGTCAGGCGTTCCCAAGGTCTCACTGGTAAATGCTCTTTTGATCTCCACTACAAGAAACACTACCTTCACTAAGACATAATGTGACTTTCCAAATTGCAAACTTAACATGAGGTGAAACAGACTCAACGTATCTTGACTTTGACGCTGGAGGGAACAGTGGTTAAGAGCACAGGTCCCAGGGTCAAAGAAACCTGAGTGCAAGTTTTGGCACTACCACTTCATGTCTACGCAGACTGACATGCCTTAGGGAAGCTCAGTTTTCTCATCTTCAAGACTGAGACCACAACAGCATTCCCTTCACAAGACAGATGAGATAAGGGGAGGAGAGGAGGGGTGAAGGGAGGGCAGGGACAAGGGGAAAAAATGAGAGCCAAGACCTGTTACGTAAAGGTACAAGATCCCAATGATGAATGTAACCGTACTGAATCCCTAAAATGTACCAATAAACTCAATGAGGAAAAAAAAAAAGACGGATGTGATAAGTACCATAAGAATGCAGAGAGCACTTAGCACATAATCAGTTCTCAGTAACTTTTGATTACTATGACCATTCCTGTTGTTTATGCCCTTCAATAATAACTTTTATCAGTGATGTAACTTCTGTAGAACAAAATGTGTAACACTAAACACTAGACAGTTAGGAAATCTATACTGAAGCAACTACCTTTTATTTATTAAGGCATAAAGCTCAATGTCAGATACAAGGAACAGCCATACTGAGATGAAGAAGAAAGAAAGAGAGTTGGGCAATTTATACTGCCTTCATGAAACTTCAGATTCACTCATCCAAAAAACATTTGAAATAGAAAACCAACATCTGTCATATGCAGGTAAAATTTACTGCTTTAACAACTTAAGATCAAAATATTAAGACTTTTCAACAGGGTAAAAGGAAAAGAATACTCAGTATGGTCTAATGTAGTCTTTAAGAAATAAACAAGAGCTTAAAACCAAATCCTTTAGCAGTTAACTCTTGACCTGTGAAAGGTCAGTTTCACACCTAACTGTTAACATTGGTGTATAAGAGAAAACCATGAGTCTCGATTATTTAAGTCTACATCCAATCTCACTTACTGTGAAAATCATGCTGTTTCCTTCTAGGATCCGCATCTCCATTGGCAAAGCTCAGTCCACCTTAGGACTGGAAGGGGACAAGCCACCATGTCTATACTAGTCAGTCTCGACCCATTCCTTCATCACAGGCATAGCTCACAAACAAGGAGATGACTTTCAGAAATCAATCACTCAGTCTCTCTCTCTCCTTCCTGTCAGTGTGTCTGTGTGTCTGTCTGTACAGGTCTCAAGCAATCCCAGGAGTACATGGCAGACATGCTGACATACCATAGAACTGACAGCAGTCTAAAGGTGATGTCACGTCACGAAGGCAGAATGGATTGGATCTGAAACTTGCCTGTGACAATAACTCTCACCTCAGGATCAAAGTAACCCTGAGTTCAAACCAACTCCAAAAGGACCTGGATGCTTCACCGAAGTGAACCAATATATATTCTTGTTGTTTCAGGTCAACAGAATGGATTTTACTCAATGCACCTGTCAAGCCCTAATTTTAAAGCAAAATGTTTGAAATAACAGACTTCTAAGGTTGTGTATCCCAGATGTATGTATTTGGGCTCTGGCCCTAAATATTTAGATTTCTAAAGAATAAGACCATACAAACACACACATGACTTCCACAGTCTTTTATGAAACAATAATAATGTTACTCAAGAAAAGACAGCAATCATCTTAATGCCACACATAACAACTTGAAGATTTTACTCCTGGGAACCATAAACATTTTTCAGATATAATTCCTTTCCTCTCCTGAGTAGCATAAGGCTTTTTAATCTGTCCTACTGGGATACACATTCATTTTTCAATATTAACTAAAGGGAAGGAACTCTGGTTACTTCACAAGCTTCTTTAAGAAGCCCAAAGAACTTTATACTTATTTATTGTTAACCTTCCCATATAGCAGATGGAATCAGGTATTCATGCCCCCAGGGGCAACCAGATGAAGCCACTGGCAAAATTCAACAAGTGTTGGGCACAGTGGCACACACCTTCTAATGTCAGTACTCTGAGGCAGGAGGATTACAAATTTAAGCCTAGCCTGAACAACCTAGTGAAACTCTGTTTCAAAATAAAAATAAGGGCTGGGGTTGTAGCTCAGAGGGAAGTCCGTGAGCTCATTCCCCATACTGGAAAGTAAAAGGGGAATCAGTGGGCCCTTGGCATTGGGTAAAATCAAGCCAGACTCTTAAATGGAGCCAAAACAGTTTTTGTTGTATTTAAAAAAAATTCACATCCCAAACCTGTGATCGAAGGGACCAAAGTCAAACTAAAATGCTTCTCTCTTTAAGTATTTCCCCAAGGGCACCCTGGCAGATCCTTCCTTTCAACTTCCCTCCCCCTCCAAAAAAGGCAAGACAATGCAGTGGTCAAATAAGTCTGAGAAACACTAGACAAAGACACAGAAATCTGGTAATTGCTGGATGTTTCCGAACCTTTAATTACACAGGTGCAGAAGGATAAATGAGTAAACAAACACACACATGAACATTATTTAGAACAGGGCCTAGTGCCCTCAGTGTGCTTGGCTTGTGCTACTAGAAAGGCAAAGGCAGGAGCCTGAGGTCCAGAACCTCACCGCCTGGGTTAGGACGCCAGCCGCGCAGGAACAGGGTGGCTGGCCCTTTTGCATCTCTGAAATGGGGATCGAGGCGATGCCCACCTCCAAGCACTGCTACACACGAAGTGCTTCAGGTGCACACAGGGGCACTGTGAAGTATCAGGTCATGCACACCCCCGCTGTTCTCCAAATGGATCCTAGAACAGACAGTTTTCCTAAGCCTACTTATTACACAAGCTTTTCTTTCACAAAACCTTTTATCTCCGTAAGTTATTCTGTGGACCTCTGACCTATGGTTCTGGACTTGTATTTAATCTGTTCTAAGAAGGTAAACATCGCTCTGGATGTGACCACCTATCTCACTGCTCGTGCCCACTCCTTCCTGTATTTAATTCTCAAGATGCCTTTTTGTCCCTTGACCACACAATAAAATGGTCATGGTCTCGGGCTGACACCGTGCCCTTTCTCTCATACTCTCACTCGACTTCCCAGAGATGAGCTTTTCCATATCACACTTACCTGTCATTCAAAATCTCAACTCACAAAAAATAAGAAAAGAAAAACCTCAGATCATCAAATCCTAAATTACTAAATGAAAATGTATTACTAAATGACATATAGTATTTAGTATTACTAAATGAATGTACTCATTTATTACTAAATGCAAATCAGTACGTGAATGAAGAAAGGAAAAAAGAAAAGCCAATAATCCTGCGCACTTTAGGAAAGGAGGATGTAATGCTGTTGTTAAATCAGTGAATTTAAGCATCCAGGAGATCAGAGTTCAATTCCACTCCTACTTCCTGAGATAACTTCCTGTAAACTTAATGTGCAAAACAAGGTCTTCATTCATGGAACTGTTCTGATTTAAATTAGATAATTCATGTAGGGCTCTTAGCAGAGTGCCTGGCACATGGAAGGCATCAATAAATGCTACCTACTGCCAATAAATTATTGCTGCTGCCGCCACTGCTATTATTTCAAGGCACAAATGCCCCAGGACGCCATGATTCATGGCTCCACTCAGCTTGCCCTGCTCAGCCCTCCTGAGGAATGTTCAAGTCCCTTGCAGGACAGCCCAAACTATGCTTAGCACCTCCTCTGCAGGCAAAGCTTCTTATCCAGCACAAAGCTTTTGTAGAAGAGACACAGCAGGAAGACAATGGGTTTGTGCAATTAAAAAAAAAAAAAAAATCCAACCGCAGCAGTTTGACAACAACAGCAGGCTTTGCTTTATATGAGCCAGCCTAAACAAACTAAAGCCAAACAGATAAGATGCTGCAGCCCACAGTCTGGCTTTCCAAATAGGGTGTCGGACACTTGAGATGTACCTTGGGTCTGCCACTTCTGAACAAATCGCCACAACAAACGTAGTTTATTAACTTTACAAGAGTTGAACCACCATTTTCCTATATTAGGGAGTCCTTCCTAAGAAGAATCTGTCTCCTCAACTGGAGTCTGGGTTAATATGTCTGTAGGGAGCATCCACCCAAATCACCTGGAAAATTCCTAAGCTATACTACTCCAACTTGTCACACACTAACCATTAAAGAAAGGGCTAGCCTGCTAATTCAGCTTCCTCAACAACAACAACAAAAAAAATTCTGTAACTTGAGGGAGGCAAAGGGGAATTCACCTTTCAGGACTAGCTTCAGTTAAAAATGCATTTTTTTTGGTACCAGGAATTGAACTCGGGACCTTGTGCTTGTGAGGCAGGCAGCAGAACCACTGAGCTAAATCCCTGGCCCTAAAAATGCATTTTTAAAAATTTAAGAAGCTATCTAGTTTTGTGACTGTTTTCACAAAGCTATCTATTCTCAGATGTCTATTCTCAGATGTCTATTCTGAGGTCCCAGAGAACCCAAATCCGATTCCCCTCTCCTCTTACCCCAAAACCTTACTTCTATAAACTTTAGAAATGTTTGCACTAAATTCTGTGATTTATAGTAATGAGGAATACTAAGTTGCTGACAGGCACTGATTACAACATCTACTGGCAAAGAAAGCCAGGGTTCCTCTTGAGAAAAGAACGAACAGCACATCGTCATCCCTTCCCAGAGATTTGCTATGGAGAACAATGGGTATGAAAAGAAACCAACTCTTCCCAATGGCTCCTTTTGTATACTTCACAAAGAAATAGATGAACTTGCGATACTGGTAAAAGTAACAATAGCTTTTCATCAGTAATAAAAAATATGCCACTGGAATAGTTTTAATATATTTGAAGGAGGGGAAGAATGAAGAAAGATAAGGCAAGAAGAGAATGAACAAAATTAAATTGAATCATTACTCTCACGATGACACATTTCAGGCCATGGTTCTCCAAGAAAGATGAAGCAAAGACTCACAGAGAAGCCGAACAAAATGCAAATCCCTGAGAGCGTCAATCAACAGAGCTGGAATCCCAAGGCACAGACAGTAGTATTTTTAATGTACCTGCAGATGACTTTGACATAGGGTAACCCTCAAACTATACTTTGTGAAACACTACCTTCAAAAGTAAGAATAAAAATTCCCCAAACGTACCATGAATAATTTAAAGCATTCCTTATCAGAGCGTGCAAATAGGAACAATGAAGCATCCCATACTCCTTGAGCAAATACCTCAGTGAAAAACTTCCATACCAGCAGGTAAGGTCTCTGTCACCCTGTGACACTGAAAGCAATATAACTAAAATTGGCCTTTAATGAAGGATGGATATACACTGTTGCTTATATATATTTTTATATATTACATATATCATTTGAATATATATTTTACAATATAATCACATATATTACATAT
>NW_022900940.1:3859321-3895238 GCF_012274545.1 Fukomys damarensis | reverse complement strand
CATACATACATATATAAAACAGTAAACTCAACAAAATGAGTTAATTTTTGTGCTCTCTTAGAGATCTATAAAACATACAGCTAGAAAGTAATCCTCTCAGATTATCTTTTATAATTTCAGTTAATACAAATTAAATAACCCTAGACTTACTAAATTGACAGCAATAAAAAAAAACCCAAAACTTTTGAGAGGACTGGTGATGAATTTAAAAGGGTTAATGATCCTGAGAAATAAGCATAGGTAGAGAATGTTTCTCAGGGGATGCTTCAGAAGCAAGAAAAGTCCAACCACAAAATAAGCTCTCCTAGTAAATACTGTCAGGTGCAATCATGCCCCTGGAAATATGCTGTACATACTCTGTACTGCTACTTAGGTTTGGAAAGCTGACAGTACTGGGTTTGAGTCACAGTATGTCATTTAATTAGCTGTGTGACTTAGGATAAATCATGCAACCACAGTTAATCTCAGTGTTCTCATCTGCTAAATGGAAGAATAACAGTAACTAATAGAGTTGTTGTGACGATAAAATTAGATAATACATGCAGAGTTCTTAAAACACATAATAATCATTCAATAAATGTGACCTCCTATTATTCTATCACAAGGGTCATGCGTGTGGGTGTGAAGGTAATTTGGTCTTGTCATCTACTGATTGATAGACACGATAAAGAAAATAGCTTATGATGCCACAGGTCAGAGGCCCAAATAGGCAATTCAAAGTGGCTCATGCATTATTAAACAATCAGCCCCGTGAACATCCATACGAGTTACTACAGCACACTGAGAATCTTGCAGGCCTGGGCTTCCATGTATGGCCACTCAGGCTGTGCTACACACGGCAGGGGCTGCCTTTCCTAGATCATGACCTGAACATGCCCCTGGAATTGTTCAATGTCCAAGCCTAGCTGGAGTTTGCGCACTGCTCTCTGGAGATGCTGACTCCCAAATCCCTCCTAAAGAACTGTGCTACTGTCTATTCTATGTGAATTTAAGGAAACTTCAACTAGACAGGCAATCCATTCTGGAAGCTTCAGAAATAGAGCTTGGAAAGAGGGGAAAAAGGGTCTTCAGGAGGAGACATTCAAACCCAGAACAACGTACGCTGTCCCTAATTGTGCTGGCACCACTCACATTCAGAAACAGCAGGAAATTCGGCCTACTGCCTGCCAAGACCTGTTGCAGTGGCTCAAAGGTACCCAGAACATTTGGGAGCAGAGGACTAAGGAAACACAGAGCTTTCGCCTTGGTAATTCTAAACCTTTTCTGGGTGTCAAAATCTAAAGAGAATCTGATTATAGCCGGGAGACCTCTCCTGGAAAAAATACACTGTGTTTCAACATTCTGCACACGTGTTCAAAGGTCCAGGCAGGATCAGCTCCAGGCATAAGCAGGAGGACTTGATATCTTCTCAGCCTTGATAAATCGTGTCATCAATATGTGGGCATCTTCACTTTAGTAGCAGGGACTCCGCAAGGATGGCCACCAGCGTTTCTATCCCACATGGATTTAGGCTGAGCAACTCACATTAACTAAAAGAAAGTGGCAAAAAGTAACACTTTTTGTGACATTGCTGGACCCAGCCTTAAAGAGACTGGTAGCTTTAAAGAGACTTAGAGAGACCGTTCCTTGAAATACTCATTATGGGGAACTCAGAGCCAGCAGTCAGGTTGTCTTGCCAGACGTGTCACATGGAGAGACCACATGAGCTTCTGAAACTCTATGTGGGAAGAAAAAGTCCCAGTCACCTACAGCCCAAGGCAGGCCTCCAGCCATCATCAAACTGCAAGGCCACAACTCATGCCAAGTTAGACCAGGAGAACTTCCTAGCTGAACCCAGTCAACCCTGTGAACTGGGCAAGATAAAGTTACTGAGTCAGGCCACTAAGTGTACCCCAAGTGGTCGGTTACAGAACAGCAGGTAACTGAAGCAAGCGCCTAACATTACCCCAAGAAAAGAGAGGTGGAGCCCACGAGGAGGATCCAGGCCACAGACAGCCATTATTAGGTGTTGTGATTTTTTTTTTTAATTTATGTTAGGTAACATTTATAAATTGAGAGGTTGCACATAAAAATCCAGATGTCCGGCTTCTGCAAAATCAAAACAAGTGTGACACTGGACCCACTTTTCTACACGGCAGTGCTAGCAGCAGGACTTGACTTTCTGAGGTCCCTGGACCTCTGCTAGATCTCCTAGGTCTGTGAGACACAGCACATAACTAAGCCTCCACACCTCCTGTGCAATAGCACAATGCACCACTGCTCTAGTCCCCCCTGCATGATTGCCAAGTCCTTCTGCTATCTCAAATCCCCAATGCTATCACCACTGTCCCTATGCTTCCCTCTCATATTACTTGGGAGCCTCACTGTTCTTCCAACCCATGCCCGTCTGCAGCTCGTAGGACAAACTATAACACAGACTTAAGCATATCATGGCCTCTCCTCTTTCAGCTAATTTCCTGGTCATGACTTTATGTTGGACGCTATCACTGGAGAAACGGGAGAAAAAGGTACGTGGATGTCTCTGAATTTCTTATAGCTGTCAATCTACAATTATCTCAAAACAGAAAGTTTACTTTAACCTATAAATTCCATTTCTTTCAAAATGAAATCTATTTTTTTTTTCCCTTTGTTGGGGATGAAATCCAGGGCCTCATCCATGCTAGGCAAGTGCCATACCACTGAATTGTAACACCAGCCCGCAAAATTAAATTTCTGTGAATTGTGTAAAAGATTCCAGATGCTCCCTGTCAGCTAATGAACATAGTCCCAATTCAGCCAGGGGGACTTTCAAGGGGTCTCATTTAATCTCTTTGTGAAAACAGTAAGTCCCGTAAATCTTATGAACACTTTTCACTTGCTCGGCCTAGAGCCATCGTCCTCACCAGGTAAAGCCTCTGTGTTGTCCACATGCAGTTCTACCCCTTTCTCCTCAGTGCTTCTTAGCAGAAACCCAGCTTCTTAGCAGAAACTCACTCTTGTACCATTTAAATCACATCAGACCAGCCAGGCCTGAGAGTCTCTCTCCCTAGGATCTCTCAACTCCATCTTTCACTCCACCTCCACAACTACCACGTAAGAACTTCGTGGGATCATTTTTGTTTGTTTTCTTTGTCACCACCAACTGCTATCCATTTTTGGTGGTACTGCCATAATGATCTTTCAGAAACACAAAGAGAAGCCCATCTTTCCTACTTGAAACTTTCCCATAAGGGTGCACAGCTGTAATCCCAAGCACTCTGGAAGGCTGAAACTGGCCCCCCAAGTTCAAGCTCAACCTGGACAACTTAGTGACTTAGCAAGGCCCTGTCTCAAAATTAAAAATAAATAGAAAGGGCTGAAGATATAGCTCAGTGTAAAGACCCTGGATTCAATTCCCGGTACAGTAAAACAAACAACAACAATACAAAAACTTTTCTAAGCCTTCCCTTTTTGAATTAAGCTCGTCACTCTTATTGAGGCTTTAAAGCTTCTCCACTCTATGGTCCCAATAGTAAGAAATTCAACTTCACCTTTTTGTTCTAGCTTCCGGACTCCAAACCGTGCCATACTCTAGGCAGATATTTGCACAGGCCCAGAAGAAGTTTTCCCACATTTTTATTTAATTAACTTATGCTTCCAGAACATATAACCTATGAATTTCTTCAGCACTTCCCTATTTTGAGTTGAGAGTATCTGACACCCAGGTCTTGATACAACCATTTGCACTTCTTTGCATCCTTAGTTGTTCAATGCAAGCTACCAGCTTCTACTAAAATGCACGGAACGTCCAGGTCAAATGCTAGTCAAAGCCCTGTTTTTCTAAACTATTTATAGCTCTGTTATAATCCCTGACTTTTCTTCCCTACCCTCTTTAAAAGAAAAAAAAGGGAAGTTAAACTTAAGATATAATACAAAATAACACAAATGTTTAAATATAGATATTATAGCAACAGTAACCCAAATGACTAAAGAGGAAAACATTACCAACCCTAGAATCCAAGCTTATGCATTTCCGGAGATGCATGGCTATTGGCCACAACTGGAAATTCAACGTAGGGAAATGAAACCATGTCAAAACTTTACCCTGTGAACACAACCCCACACTAGGTAGGAAAGAGTCAAGGAGTTGACTTAAAACAGTTTATGTACTCACTATTTATTTCAGAGATTTCAGTTCCTATTATTTACCAAGTCCATGGATATAAAATTGTTCACCTGACCTTAACCCTAATTTTTCATCTTTTGTGACTTGTGAAATTATACACGTATGATTATGACTTTTAGTGGGTATTTCTTCATTTGCTGAAATGGTTCCATGTAAGTAAATACATCAACACAAACAGTGCACTTCAACTTTATCTTCTGTACCTTAGTCATTTTCATTTCCATAACATGTCTGTGGATTCCATTCTGTATAAGCCAAAGACATATTAGCGAATTAAAAAATAGTGGAAACGATAAAGCAGTAGCAGCAACTACAGGAAAAGTCTTCACTGTACCCATGACTCAATGAGTGTTTTCTATGTTCGCAGCCCTACACCAAGCATCTAACAAGTACATGATTTCACTGATTTCTCATAAAATTTGGCACTATAAACTAAAATTTTCCCCACATTACAAAAGAGGAAATGGGGCTTACAGAAGGTAAGCAACTTCATCGTGACTGTGGCTTCATGACTTCTTCGTGACATGGCGATACAGTCTGGCAGATCACCTGTCTATAGGACTTGGGCTTCTTGAACCTAGCAGCAAACATCTGTAGCACTCACCGTATACTAGGAGTTGTCTAACCACATGACAAGTACTAACACAGTTCATCTGTAAAATAACCCTACATAGTGTTTTTATTACTACTGTATATTAGGAAATTCAAACTCACCAAAGATGGCTCGGCCAATACGCTACAGATTCAGAATTCAGGCTAGGCCCTGCAGAGTCTGTGAGCTTAACTACCTACCACCCTATCCACTGTACTGTCCCCTAATAACAGTAATAATGACAGGACTTTTTCAATACATTGGGCATTGTGATATTTTCTGTGGCTTATCTCATGAAGTCTTCATAATAACTCTTAGGGCAGTTGGCATTTTCATCTCCACCCTCAGGAGTTTGGAAGTTTGGGGACTCAGAGAAATTAATTTAGTTACCAAGTGTTGCAGACAGGAATTTAAAGAAGCAACTTCTGGGTTTCACTACCCCATCTCCCCAGTTTTGTTTTTTTTCCCTGCAGCAGGAAAACAGTACGCATCAGATTTTCCAACTCTTCAAAAGTACTCAGTTCAGTTCATGTAATTTAGGGTGTGACTACTCACATATAGCTTTGAGCTAATCTTCTGGGAGCCAATACAACCACAATGCATAAGACAAAACAATGCATGCCTTATCTATAAATTAAACATCCAACCCAGCGTGGGGAAAGTCCATCTTTTTATATGAACACTTAGCGCAGTTTAGTTTTAGAAACAAAGCCCTCTGTTGTTCTTTTTTATACACAAGTACAAAACTTTACTCTTTCTTCTAGACAAATTCTCAATTTTTTTATTCCTACCCTCTTAAATGTTTCATTCAGCAAGTCAAAACAAATCCTTCCAAAGAAGCACAAATCCCATTAAGGACAAGCAATGCTTTCTTTATTCACTCTTTTAATAAATACAATGGTGGGGGTCCAAATAGCATTAAAAGTCATTTTTGGAAACAGAAGGGCTGAAACAGCAACACAGCAAAATAAACTGATAAATCACTGCCCCGCGTGTCAACTCTATCCCAATTAAAGAACACAGGTTTATATGTTTCACTGAGTTTTATTTTGGGGCACAGGCAATATTAATAAAAGAGCACAAGGCCAGATTTAATTTACTAGAAACAAACAACAAAAATCATACATCTCGAATCCTCAAAAATATGCAAAGTCAGTAATAGTTGTTAAACTTAGCTAGAATAGATGAAGACATTAATATAAATAGGTAACAGAAAACTCAAAGGGTATCTTTCAATTACACTTTCATTTATGGAACAAAAATTTATACACTCTTTGTGTCAGACCCCGGTCTAACCTCTCAGAATGAAATGGTGAACCAAGTGGCTACAGGTCTTTGTTTCAGGGAGACACTGAACATACGATGCATATACGATAACTGTGCAAGAAGTAGTAAGGAAAATATGAGGAAACTATAAAAATACACCGCATCCTAAGTCAGATGAACAGACAAAAGCATTGGTCAGGAAGCCACCTTGAAACTGTAACTAAAGAATTAGTAGAAAATTAATAGAAGAATGATAGGTAAGTGTTCGGGACCACAGGAAGAATGTTTATAGAGACCTAGAATGGAAAGAAGAACTGAAAGGAGACATTTTTAGGTAGGAGGCAAGGAGTCACTGATCTATTTCTAGCTCAAACATTAACTCTGGCAAGTTCCTTCACCTTTCCGGGCCTCAGTCTCCTCCCTGGCTCTAAAAGCGTTCACTGACAGTAATCTGCCCCAAGCATTACCACAGGGGTAGTTCAGGTGCCAAGGGTCTGGCATCCTTCTAAGAGTCATGGCACTGGTAACCATGGCCGATTCCCCCAAGCAGCGAGACCTCCAGTACCCACCCCTCAGTTCACGCCAGGCTGCTCCACTCTAAGGCCAGCCTGGGCACACGGCTGCCCTCCCACTTCCTGGGAAGTTGCCTGCAGAATCCTGGACCTGGAAACTTACAACATGTCAAGGCTGCCCAAGAAGCGGCCAGTTACTTGACATGGGGAATAGATTATGTCAGTGGATAACATGACTGGGGCCCCACCTGACTCCCAAGAGAGCACACACTGGAAGCCTCAAGACAAGGCAAGGCTGAAACAGTTCTCAACAGGAGATGAAGCGCTGGCCAGCCATGCTGCTTTCTGTGTACCAACTCTGAGAGACACCAGAACTGCACAGGAAATGCAAGAAGCATTCCAATGGAAGGGAGCTGGCTGAAATTCCCAAGGGACCTTCTTGAGTGATAAAAGGTGGCCCCCAGACTGCTTTCCAGCGAGGTTTAGTTGCAGGACCTTGATGTGCTAAATGGCATGATGCAAATTTGGAGCTGAGCCAAACTGCTCAGGAACACAGAGAAGAGGCTGCCAGGCCAGGTACCTCCTGTCCCTGTGCACTAATGTCCCCCCAGAGACTGGACACAAACTTAACTGGTTTGAATAGCAGCCTACACCTGAACCCCACAGGCCTCAAACTGGCTGTGGATTCCTGTTCTCTTTTCTCCCATGAAAACCACTTAGTAGGGTAACATCTTAACCAGCTCTGTCTCCTGCCTCACTGTGCCCTTGGGGGAAGAAACCGTGCCATGTTTATTACTGTGTCCCACTTGACAGCCTGGTGCAACATGCAATAAATTAGTTCCATTTTCTATAACTGAAATATTATTAAGGCTATTCAAGAAAGCTTAGAATTTGTGGCTTTCCACATCATTTAGACTATAGACAATCTGTAATATAGATACATAAAGTTACTTCAGCTCTTTCAAGTTTTCGATATAAAATGTTTGTGGGAAAAATTTTAGTTAAATAAAGGGCAATAAGATAATGTTACACATCTGTAGTCCAACTCTGTACAAAGAGAAATGTAATCAACCACATATATCAGATAATTAAATGCATTGTAATGTGGAGCGGGTCAACTAATCCAGTACCAAAACCTGAAGGGTCATAAAAATTATCCAACCCATACGTGTCATTTTATAGAAAGAAAAAGCTCAAGCTCAGCATGTTGAGCGTTATTATTTGTCCCTACCTAGGGACAAAACCATGACTTGATCTCCAAATTAATTCTCAGACCACTGCTTTCCCCCAATGAACTGGGCTGCTACGTGAGTTACTCAGATGTTACTCCTTTGGCTGGAAATCTATTGTCTTGCACTTTATTTATATAGTGAGTTTCTCATATAGCACAAACCATAGGACACTTAAACTTGTCTGTCTGATTTACTTCAATGAACATTACAGTCTCAAGGCACATCCATGCTCCTACATCTAGCTGGAAATCTACAAGGGCTATACACCCATTCACAGTGAGTAGAAGGCCATGTCTTTACAAACCCCATAGCATCTGCCTCTGCCCAGGTCCCCTTTCTCCCTCACTCCACCTTCTGCCATTCCCGTTCCTTTCCACTTTGCTCAGCTGGTGCACTGTGGCTGTCATGCTCTTCTTGGCCCAGTACAACCCTGTCCACAGACAATGTACTTACCCTGGCCTCTATCATGAATGCTTTCCCCACAAACACCACCATGCATCACTTGCATCTCCTTCAGGCCCTTCCTCAAATGGCATTTTCTGAGCAAGGCCTTCCTTATCTACTCAGTTTTAAATTACAATTCACTCCAAATCTACCCATGTTTTATCTTTCTCTCTAGCCCTTATCACCATTTAGCACTTAAGTGCTTCACTTATTTATGTATTTATTTCTACACATATATACCCCCATGTAAACTCTATGAGTACCCAGAATGTTAAAGGTTTGCTTCCCTAGATGAGTGCCTGGTACACAGTAATGCCTCAGTAAACATTGGTTCAATGACTATTTGCATGGATTGATGGACAGAGTTCAAAAGTGGCCTGCATCCAGAGAATTCAAGAGCTGTGAAATGTCTGACAGTGTCTGGCAGCCTGTGGGACACAGCATGTGGCATGGGTGTCATCTACCATCACTATGTGCACACTCCTGAACTGTCACTCACTGATATCCTGCAGCAAAGTCAGTAACTCAGGAACGAAGTGGCACAGACTTGTCACGGGGGTGCATGACATTGGGCTGTAGAGCAAACCAGCAAGTCAATGTACTGTTTATCAAAAACAAGATGCTCATACATGTACAAAAGCAGGAATCTCTTTCTGAAAGGCTTCCCTGTATCCCTCAGCCAAAGCAGAGTTGCTTAGATTGGATATCCCCAAAAAGAGGCCAGATTTCAAAAACTTTCTGGCACGAGCCAACGTTTGCCATTAAGCCTGAATGGCTGGCACAGCTAAACCTGCATGCATCATTCTAAATATAAAACATGAAGCTTCAATTATGACTTAATGACAGATATATAAAGGAAGATGTTAACAGTGGCCAGAAAAAAGCAGCAGGAACCAAGTGTAGATATTACTACATAACATTTGGCCAAGCCATCAAGGGGAAAAAATTAATAACATTCAGCTCAACCCAAACTTACATAAGCAGTTTATGCTCTTTCATGTTTAAGAACCCAATGAAAGTTTGAATCCAGGCTCTTATCTCACCCCTCCAGTACCTGAAATAGCAAAACATCCACAATGAATAACCTGTCCAAGCTTGAGAAACACACACCAATCCTCACTGACCAAAGAGAAATACCAAGGATCACTGAATCCCTTGCTAATATCCAGTGTAATTTAGTGCTTTACAGACCAACACACAGATAAATTAGAAAATGGAAACATTTTCCTTGCTCTGTTTTAGCAGTCCTACTTATGTGCTGGGCAGCTAACCAACCCAATTACCTACACCACATCTCTTAACCCACATGAATACCCTGTCACACTTTAATTTACTTTCTAGAGAAGGTGGAATGGTCTCAACAAGTTCTGAATGCCAGAGCCTTTTTTTAAATGCAGTAATTTCACATGGTATCACTAAAAAAAAAAAAAAAAAAAAAGAAAGTCCTAGAAATGAACTGTTGAAAACAATTTTTTTATTTTTGTTTTGTGGTATTGGGATCAAACTCAGGATCTCAAGCTTACCAGGCAGGCACAAAAACACTTTAGCATTTACTGGAATGGTAACTTACTTTACAGGATCCTAAGTCCGTGGCTAACTCTAAGATGGGTACATCTCCTCTCTCAAGCAGCTGCGTGTGTGTTGCTTTGCATCTGGAGAATCCTCCAGTTTACTAATGGCATGCTGCTGGGGAATCACTGGGGACTATTCAAAACCATTAAGACTATTAACTCTGACTTGGGCCAAGTCTAATAAACAAGTGTCATCCCAACAGGAAATGAGTTAAAGCTGGCTTTCAAAGTCATTTAAGCAAATACCCAAAGTCAAAGGTGCTTCAGAAGAGACTTCTCATAGAATTCTTCTGCTGCTGATTCTGCCCCCCACTTAAATCAGAAATTACCATAAGTATATATTTCAGGAAAAAAAGAATTACATTTAAGTGGAGTGACTTCCAGCTGGTTCAAGAAACCAACTAAAAGAGTCTCTAAATATTGCCCAAGTCTCTGGCTTTCTCACACGTAGCAACAGCAGGTGCATGGTAAATATTTAGAAAAGCACATGGAATAAATCCAGCTCCACCTACATAAAGGCAAGTTTCTGATCTGGAAATTCTACACCATAAACAGTGACACATCAAAGAAAAGGGGGCAGACAGTTACAGTGATGTTGTACAGTATTTATTTTTGCCATGTCTATGGGACATACTCATTTCAACATGTAGCCAATTCCAGGTATATGTTAATGCTGTGAGTACCTCTTAACATTTCATTTCCCAAATGAAATGATCCTCATCTTTGCAAAGTTCCCTCTAACACTACCCTCAAAGAATTCACTTGGAATACAGTTCATTCTTACTCCACTTGGCCTCCAGATTTAATCACTTGCTACGTTCAACCATCTGTGACCTAGCTTTAGTTGCCTTCAACTTTGACCTTATTGCTTCTGTCTTCTGTCACAACTGTTTCTTGCTTTGATGCTCCATTAAATAATAAGGTTTTTGAGGGCAGGAAGTACATCTGAAATTTCTCTCAGCCATAGGCACAGTGGATGCTCAGTAAATAATGAATTGAAAGGGGCCGGGGATTTAGCTCAGTGATTCTGCCACCTGAACTGCCTCACGAGCACAAGGTCCCAAGTTCGGTCCCCAGTACCAAAACAATAAATAATAATAATAATGAATTGAAAGAATCTCAGTTTTGGATATAATTATTTTAAAGCCTTCAACTAATCTAGAAGCTTAAATGCCAAACCTTACTGAAAAATTAAATCCTAAGTACAATGAAACCACTCCATGTTACTAATGCTTTTATTTTCCTACATAGAAGATCAGGCCAATCAAAAGAAACGACCTTCCCTGGACAGGTGACTCTAAGTGCACAGTGAAGTAATTTCCTTAAAAGATGATGAGGGTTTCAGGATTCTCAGGAATGCATACCTACCTGTTAATGCATCATTACTAATAGTCCCTTTACGTAGAACATTTCAAAATTTCAAGCAACGCCATACTACGTTCTCAGGTGCCAACATAACCTAATCTAATAGTTTCACTACTTACACAGGTACACTGAATTAAGAAAGAGTACAGAGGTAAAGAGGTATTTCCTCACATTTGCCTAATTATTTCTATACCTATACTGTAAAAATCTGATTCACTACTTATATAAGCATCCATATACATATATCTGAGTGGAAAAAAAATGAGTGAGAGAATTAAAGGGGTAAAACCAGGGTTGCCAGATGTAGAAAATAAAAATATAGAATGCTTAGTCAAATTTAAATTTCAGTCAATAATATTTTAGTCTAAGTATGCCATGAAATATTTGGAACATACACTGGACACGATTCTCTATCAGAAACTCAAATTTAACTAGACATTTACTATTTCTTTTCTAGAAAAATTAATCCTTACACCAGAAATTCCAGGGATGAGTCTTCAGTTTTTAAAAAGACAAGCATATAGCAACAAATGTATTTTGTAAAGATCTAACTTTCAGGAACAACAAACAATAATTAAAAAAACCTTAAAGAACATTCTATAAAGCTAAATATAATGATGGCAAGAAAAGACCTGAGTAAGACATGCTGAGGACTAACTAGGTACTGGGTGAAACTCTTCTGTGTGCATAATGTCGTTTAATTCTTAACATTCTTATGAGGCAGTACCATCATCATCGTCATCATCATCTACAGAAAGTCAATGTGATTGATATACAGAGAGAAGAAGCTGTCCAATCTCACAGTAGTAGTAGAGCACAGAAACAAACCCAGGAAAACTGAACAAAGGTCTTAAATGCTTACTCACTCCTTCATTTTACAGTTAAAGAAAACATAAATCCTCATGGTAATTTCCCAAACTCACCTTCGGTGCAGGCAGGACTCACACCTAGGACACTCTGAATCCAGGTGGTTGGCTCCAGCAATCTCCCGACTCTCCCACTTGTGCAAGATGAGTGCACCTCCCACCCGAACCCGCCACTGTTACTGTGACAAGTTAGAGTGGAGGTGCTCAAACCTGGAAGGGTTTCCTAGGACTTTTTATCAGATCGATTCAACTAAATTCTGACTCTGTATTATGATAGATAATTCTGGGTTGAAGAATATGGGGGAGTTTTCTATTCGGAGGAGGAACTAGACGTTACTGCAATTTTTGCACCAAAACATGTCTTTCCAATATGCCACATATCTAATATTGATCAGTTTGGCTGGTCTGAGGCAATTCTTGCTCCTAGACATAACGCCCAAGCACTGGCAATAATCTGGCTCACAGACATGAAGGCTAATTTGAAGCAGTCACCAAAGCCAGCTTCCAGATACAACTTTATATGTGCAAAGACCACAAGAGCCAAAACTTTTCTTCTTGGATCTGGAACTATACAGCCAGGATTACACTATGTAAAACTTCAGAGTTTAGAAAACAAGTAAAAATATCTGGAACTTTACCTGGAGCAGATTTACCTATAGGAATCCCCAAATGGCTTATTCTAGGTGCTTGTCTATCTCTGGAATGAAGATAGAACTATTTAATTGGTATGTGTATGCACGCACACACACACACACACACACATACACACACACACACACACACACACACACGTAAGTGCACAAGTATGTTTAAGACAAAGAAAAGACCTTAAGGCTTATCTGTTTTGTTAACTCTATCCTCCAGAACTTAGAAGAGGAAGCACAGAGCATGTTATCAGACTATAAAGTAGCTGCAATAAAGGAATGGGGACCCTTACGATTTTGCTCATTTACCTGATAAAGCATACACCATCAAGTACTATCATTTATCTGTTTGCTTGTGTCTACATCTGGAGTACAGGCTTCCCAAGAGCAGAGACCATGTCTACTTTATTCACCATGTGTTTCCCAGGTGCATGGTGCAGAACAGGCACCTATGCTATAGATTAATAAACGAATAAACAATTGCCAATAAGCAGTGTGAATGCTTTACTTTTTCCTTTGCCTTAAAATCTGTGGCTAAGGTTTTTACCCTCTTGTAACAGCGACCTGTCTTCAGGACTGCAAAGCCCCACGGTATCATCACTTCTCACAAAGACAGTCCAACTGGAACCATCCAAACTGGCCTCTGGGACACCAGATCTGGCCACCTCCAACCCACTCTTCATTTGGCAACCACAGTGCTCTTCCTCTATGTAAAGCAGCCATGCTCTCTGGTGCCCAGCCCATGTTCATAGATGCCACGCTATGCTGGTTTCCACCTGGAATATTTTCCTTCCACTTGATTGGTAATGATCTTTCAGTAATGAACTCAAAGTTCACTCCCGGGAGACTGCCTTTGCCTTGTCCCTTCAGAACTAACCTTTCCACCTTTTATCCTTAATGGGAAAATTATAGATCTAGCATGGTACTTATGTCACTTGGAGTTACAAGAAGGTAGAGCTTATGACTTAGGGGTCAATCATCTTATCACTAGCACAGCGTCTGGCATGCGGTAGATAATTCAATAATGACACACTAGATGTGTAAATGGGCTACAAACACTAAAAACAAACCACTGTTGATCGAGACACTTCTTGATATCTTACTCCGCTGGATGAATGTTGTCTGGACACATTCATTCAGTTCTATCTATATGTGCTCAATTGACCAGAAAAAAAAAAAATACTAAATCGAAGGTAGGTGGTACATACAGCTATTATTGCTGCTGTTTAAGTGAACACCTACTGACCAAGAAACATTATATAACAGTCTTGATTTGTAACTGGGCTTCAGGTATTAAAAACCAAACAACCCAAAATCAAAGAACCAGAGCAAAGTCTCTCAATGAGAAGTACTTCTGAGATAGCCTTAAAGTTTCGTTTCTTGTCTCCATGGTGAGAAGCGTCCAAAGCGCCTCCTAGACTCATGGAAGACAGAAGAAACAGTTCACAATATTCACCAACGTGAAGGAGCAGCAAAGTCCCATCGTCACTGATGAGCTAGCCCTTACCCTTCATTGTACATAGAAATGGATTCTTCAAAAACGGCGAGCCCAGGGTCAAGAAATGAATCAGTGGTATAGCTGGACCTAAAAATGGGCCTTTTGATGCATTAATTCATTCATTCATTATTCAACATTTACCAAGCAATTATTAAGTCCAGTAAGAGCTATTTGACAGAATAAGAAAATATTCATAGTCCTCAGCCTCATGAAATTTACAGGTTTTTTTTCTCATTGAGTTTATTGATACTTTTAAAGTATACAGTACAGTTACATTTATCATTGGAATCTTGTACCTGTACGTGATGTATCTTGGTGCTCATTTTTTCCCCAGGCCCCTGCCCTCCCTTCACCCCCTCCCACCCTCCCCTATTTACAAAGACTTTGTTTCCAATTTTTCCTTTTCTCATATTTTTTCTTTTCCCTTATTTCCTTTCCCCTACCCTTCCCACTTCCCCTACACCTTTAGCCCTTTTCTTCCTATTTCACATTGTCAGTTATACAATTTGAATCTTATTTAAACTTTTAGCTTTTTACACCAGAGAAATTATTCAGTATTTACATGTGTGTCTTATTTATTTCCCTTAAAAGATTACAGCCTCAATATGCATCCATTTTCCTGTGAGTGACTCTAGTTTCTTATTCTTTATGGCTGAGTAGTATTCCATTTTATAGAAAAACCACATCTTCTTTATTCAGTCTCCAACTGATGGGCAATTGGGCTGTTACCAAGTTTTATCTATTACGAACTGTGCCGCCATAAACATGGGTGTGCATATATCACTGTGGTATGATTCTTTTCATTCTTTTAGAAAGATACCCAGCAGAGGGATAGCTGGGTCAAATGGAACCTCTAGTCCTAGTTCTTTGAGTTATCTCCATATTGATTTCCACAGTTTTTAATGCCTATTCCATAGTTCTTCTTATAACTTCATAATATGTTTCCCAGTCCTACCTTAACTATTAAATACCCATTTTCTTATATTTAGTGATGGTTTCTAGACAACTATGAAAACTTAAAAATCCTTATCCCAAGCAATTCAACCAATTTAAAAGTCTTTCCTTCTTTTCCTTCTTTATTCCATTTATCAAAAATTTTAAAGCTTACATTTAATTTTTTAAAATGCCACAATGACATTTGAAATATCTTCCAGATAGCTATACCATCCTAAAGTCTCAATTCAAATGACTTATCATCACAATGCAAGGGGAAAATGTTAGCTCTGCAAGAATATACAGGTATTGTAATACAAATTTTCCAGAGGCTGAATAATCAGAACTCATAGTCAGGATCTTGAATCAATCCTTAATATTTTTTTTTTTACAATAAGAAAATGTTATATTTATTTCTAATTCTAACCCTAAAACTAAAAGCTAAACCAAATTCATTGTATCATGAAAGACACCTTACATCAAAATTCTAATATATATATATTATATATATATGATAATATATATGATCTATATGATAATATATACAATTTTGGTCTGTAATTCTTGTTTAATCTTGTTTTTCTTTTTGAAAATGAGAAATTAGTTATCAAAAAAATTAACCAAGAAAAACTACAGCTCAAATTAACCAAGAAAAGTGATTACTCTGATATTTTATAACATTTTAGTCAAAAAATTTTCAAAGAAAATAAATGACCCATGATGGAAATATTTACATATCTATAATTTTCACTAAAGAGTTTCTATTTTCATTCTGTGGAGTAAATATGACTTTTCAAATTCACGTTGGTTTGCAAAATTCCAAGACACCAAGAGTAGCACTTATTTCCATAAAGTAAAAAGACACATTCTTGTCTTATTCTAAACAGGACACCAAAAAGCAAAACTAATACTGTGAACAAACAAATCTTAGCTAAAACTCACTGAAATAATCCAAATTGTTTCCATTCCAGGGAAAAGAGTAACTCAGCAGTCTGCATATGGCTGCTCTTTCTAAATACACAAAATAAGCACAAACACCACCAGAGGAAAGTGCAAATGCTGAACCCTTTCTATTTCTGTTTTCACAGGACTGCAATTCAATCAATAGCACCAAACAGGGCTCTGCCATCCTTTATGCCCACTTCCAGGTGTCTTCCAAAGCCCTGCCCAGAAGACCAGCAAACACAGGACAAGCAAGGTTCGTGGAACCATCACTCAAACCACAGGGCAAAAGACAAGAAAGCCTGAGGCCCAGCCTCTGACTGCTGCAACAAGTAGTGGAAAGCCAGCAAGATAAAAGTTTGAAGGTGTCTAGCAATCAAAATGATTGCAAACAGCACTCATATTCTATGTAAGAAAAACAAGAGGGGCAGAGCTAAGCACTTCTTAAAGAATAGAAATTAGTAAATAAATCAGAACCCTTCACCTAATAGCAGTAACAGTGTAGAGTTGGCAAAAAGACTGTTGAGAAAAATATTCTATATAAGGAAACTTACTTACGGGAAGTATTCAAAACCCAGAGTAGTAGACAGTCCAAAGTACAAAAACATGAGTGAGGAAAATCTGTCTGGGGTTATTATAGGGCACATGAGAGCAGCATCCTCAGCACTAAATAATCTTTAAAGAATAACAGAAAGAGAAAAATGAAGAATTGCTTTTTCAAGTTCAAGACAGAGAATTTATTTCCAAATCCTAGCCCTGCTATAGGACTTGAAAGGACAATAATCAGTCACAAAAAAAAAAAATAGCAAAATGAGGAAGTAGAATTCTTCTAAAATTTCTGTTAATCCCCAACAGCTGAAATTTAAGAAATTTGGTGACATCAGCATTTACATCGGAGCCAGCAAGAATGACAGAACTTCAACTGCAAAATCATCTGGGAGGAGGAAAAGAAACCTGGGGGATGGGGGGGTGCTGGAAAATACATCAGGAAACATGGAAAACTAATTCACTTTGCAGTGAATCACTTCTACAGCTTCAAACACCAACACTGCCAAAAATAACACTTAAAAGTAGAAAAGGAAGCATGAGCGCTACAACCTAATCAAATGATCTAGTGGAAGTTCTGAAAAAATGTCCACTGAAACAAGTAAACTGGACATTTCTGAAAACAAAAAGCAACCCAGCCATTTATGAACAAGAACCAGAGATTAAATATTAAGTACAGATTAGCACCCTTTTAAAAAAAGTACTATACAAGAAGCTATAAAGTGCATTACACTGGCTACCATTACCTTCTTGAAGACAACGCAGAGTCAATTTCATGGTCTCCTTTCCACAAGAAAACAGCTCATGAGAAAATCACTTACATATTTTCCAGGTGTCCCATTCAATTTCAGGGACAATGGCAAATAGGTCTGAATTCCCAGCATGAAGGAACCATTAGCTTGTTTGTACTCAAGTCAGAATCAAAGCAAGAAGAAAATCATAGCGAACTTCACTGACCAAGCAACCTACAGAAGAGAGATGAAAACACTCACCAGGGCCACCGTGGCCCTTTGTGGGAACATTGAGTTCACTCAACCAGTTCAGAAAGGAGACGATTACAGAGTTGAGACTGCAGCCACTCTGCCACGCTCGGCCACACGCTTACATGCTCCTTCTCTCAACACGAGGAAGGCTAGAGATAGAGTGATAATTAATAGGATCCCTGGCAGCAGGAGCTGGCTTCCTTAGCAAACCAGTAATTGCTGCCTACTTAAAAATGACAGGGAATTCAGCCAGGCAGGAGGGAGGTGCCAATGATGGTAATCATAAAGGTAAAATAGACTTTACATCAACAGGTTACTTGGCTCCCATTCAAAACTACTCCTTATCTAGACTTGGTGAATAATGATGGCAAACAAATTCAACACCTTACATGGTGGGGGGCAGGAGATCAATAATCCTCCCAAGGGAAGGAGGCATAGAAACCTTCTGATAATAACATTATGCTCCATTTGTCCTCCACAAATCCTCCAAGCCCGAAAATGTCATTGATTTCTAATTTGATCATGAAAATAGTGATCAATACGTACAAGATACTGTACTGGAAAAGAAAATGATTCCCATAAGGGATAGATTTTTGACTTTGACTTCCTTAGAACATACCACTGTTGTGTGAAACATCATTAACAGCACCTATAAACATTCTTTATGCCCTGACTCTGACACTAAAACAATTTTGTTTGTAAACCTTCTAGAAAAGAAAAGGCAGGTAGTTGACAAGTTGTTTACAAAAACAACTGAAGACTGTTGGTAAGAGTAAAGACAACAGCAGAACACAGTGCCTCCAACCTCGGGAAATGAGACAACACCACTTGGAAAACTGGTCACCAAACCCTCACCCAGAAGACCAGTGCCCATGACCCACTGCCAGCAAGAAGCAAACCAATGTACCCTTGACATCTTTAGATGCCCAGAGACTTGGAGGGATGAGGCTGCAAATCTTCTGCCATGAAGAGATGTCTATATAGATAAAACAGGGCAGTAGGCACATATTTTCTCATTGAGTAATGCTGTCCAAAACTTCATAAAACCAACTCCATAGGTAAAGACCTATTTTGTTTGCTGAGGAAAGCCCTGGCTCATGGATAGGTGTTGCAAAGAATTCCCTGATGGTCCTCCAACAAGGATCAGAACAAGGCTGTGGGCTTTTTATCTGGTTTAAGACATAGCCTAGCAGTCCCTACTGATAGTCTTACGGAAATCAGCATTTCTTGTGAGAGTTAAAGATACATGAGAGACGGTGAATCAGGAACAGAAGCAATGGAAACACAGTGTATGCGTCTCTTGGTATGAGAATGAAGACCTTTTTTTAAAAAAAAAAAGTCTTTCTCTTATTCTAATACTAAAGAATAAGAATGCTTCTACTTTTATTCTGTGGATCTCTAACTCATCATTGATGGAACCCACTAAGTATATAGCTCACCATTAAAGCCGTCAACCAGGATTTTTATATCTTCTTCCTCTCTGTTAGGTCATTATATCCTTTTATTGAAAATAGTTAACTCAGTATGTTGCAGTGACTAATGCTCTTAACACCCACATGTCAAGGCAGAAGTTATGCTCATTACACAACATTATGGTGTTTCAAGAACTGTGGCATGTCGAAGATAAACATCCCAGAATGGAACAGCCTGGCTACAACCTTATGAAGACACACAAGAAAAGCAATTAACAAGTCACGTTGGTGGGGGGAGTACAGACAGAGACGAGAGATGAGTGAAAAACATCAAGGTGACAAAAGCGACATGTTCAGAGGTGGAACACATGGATGGGTATGTAGAAAGACTGCTTGACATTCAAATATATTTAAGCCAGGGATCATGGTACATGCCTATAGTCCTTGCTACTGGGGGACTCAGGTGCTGAGGATCACCCAAACCAATTCAAGAACACCTGGCTGAGCAATTGAGGGATACCACATCTCAAATTTAAAAAAAAAAAAATAATAATAATAAAGATCTTTAATAAGGAATGATGAAAACATACAACTTACTCACTGCACACTTGAGAAAGATTAAGTAGCCACTAGCCCATATTTTGCTACCTTTCTTGGAGTATTCACAGTCTATCTCCTTTCCTTCATCAGAAACAGCTCTGAAAACAAAGGACTATGCAGCCAGGCATGCTGTGAGCACCTTTAATAGATGTACCTATTTACTTTGGATTCAAATGTGCAGCCACACCCTGAGTTCTTTGTCTTTACTTCATCAGAAACCTGGTCCTCTTGCCATTCCAAAATCAACATTACTTGTCATCTGTGATCACTTCCTATCCTGCCTCTCCCTCTGAATCCCAATATACCTGGTAGCCACAGGTTGGTGAAGAAGAGAGTGAGCTCTTAAGCTGGACAGACTCTGGTCCAAATCTTGGTTCCACCCTTGTTTGAGTAATTAAGATAGACAAGTGACAGAAGACAAGCAAGCTCATCTCTTCATCTATAAAAGGGATCCTACCAATCTCATATTAGAATTACATTGTATAAGGAATTTTAAATATTTCACTCTATATCTGGTGGGTAGTAGGTATCTTAATGTTTAAAAAGCACATTGCTCTGAATTAACTCGGTCTTGCCCTTCTGGTTTCTTGACATTTCTAACGCTGAAAGAAATTTCATAGGAACTTTCCTTCTCCTGGGACTATGACAGATAGACACATGCCCACGTGCACATCCTCCAATACAAACCATTCTTTTTATAGTACTCAAGGAGACCATAAGTAAACCAAAAAGTAAGCCAAAGGGCAAGACCAGGCACAGCCTGTGAGGAAGGCTTTAAAAATGCTATGTGCTGCTGATGTTACTATTACTGCTCCTTTTTGTGTTTTCTGTCTTTTATTAAATTGTGTGATCTAGTTGTTCTGCAACTTTAAATGGCCACAGAACACAATTTCCTCCTTCTTTGGAAAAGAATGGTAAGTACTCCTATCAGGTACTCAGGTAATGTATACAATAATGACTATGCTCGTGACTATAATTTCTGATATATGAAGAAATCAGAATCACCTTTAAACTCCAGGCCCTAGTTGGACCTGTGTACCTCAAAACTGCCTGCACTACAATCTCTAAGCCATGCATGTGTTTTCTGCTGGATTATTTATGATTTCCCGGCCTCCTTTCCAGGTCCCCACACTCATGTTCCATCTTCCTATATAAAGAACAACAGAAACCATATCAAAATGAAAAGTATTAAATGTAAACAGTGAAGCCCTGGTCAACGTGAAAAATCTGAAAATGAGGACAATTTTTATTGGCAAACAAATGAGTAAAAACGGAAGACTGAGTTCCCAGAAAACTTTTTATTAATGTGGCTTCATATGTAATCTACCACATCTGAACACACCGTGTTTTAAAATGTTCTCCCCAGTGAGTAAGCTTTTATACAGAAAAACAACTGCTAGAGAAATACAGCTGCAAGAAAACAATTGTTAATACAGTCAATTCCTAATATCCATAGATCCCCCATTTTCAAATTCACCTACTTGCCAACACTTATTTGCAAATAAAAACATCAGCAGTTAAAGCATTTTCAGTTAAGTGTGGACACTCACAGGATAGCCAGGAATTTGAGCAGCCCAATGTGCACATTTCCAGTGGGCCAAGCAAGGTGGTGACGGTCTGCCTTCTGGTTTCATTGCTCATGGCATACTGTAAACACACGTCCTTTTCATGGTCTCTTTCAAGCCACGTTTTCTGAATTTGTGTGTTTGTCAGTGACTGCACGTAAGCATAGTGCTGCAGCGATTTCTAGAGAGTCCAAGGGTAGAAAGGTTGCGATGTGCCCTATGGAGAAAATACTACATACGCTAAGATAAACATCATTCAAACGGATGGATCTTAAGACTGTAATGCCAAGTGAAATCAAGGAGACACAGAAGAGTGACTGTTACATGGTTTCTCTTATTTGAGATGTCCAAAAGATAAATAACATAAAGATCAAAATAAAACAGAGATGATAGGAAACAAGACTCTGTGGAGATGGGACAGGGACCTAGGAAAGAGACAAAAAGGGAGAGGAAGTAAAAATTACGAAGATACGATATGTGCATATACCAATTCCTCAAGATGAATGTAATTATTATATATCACAAAAATACACCAATAAAAAAGCATCATTCAGACACAGTTATAGTACTTCAATTTTAATAAATCAATAATATATATTAAATGAATAAACTGTCTAAACAGAAACCCACATAAAATAAAGTTACCCATTGATTGGCTGACAAAAATGTTGCCACCAGAGGCTCCCAGGAACCTAGCTACTATTTCCCTAGTAGCAGTGGTTCAGTAGGCACTAATTTAATGACTGCATAGAACATTAATAACAAGAAGTGCCTGTAGTTTTATGACATTGCTTAGCACCATTAGTACTAACAAAAACCAATGCTCCTACTAACTTCCCGTATTGAGCATGTACACATGCCAGTCAGGGTTACATGTTATCTTCTTAGAATTTGCACAACTGTGCCAAGAAGGAAATTCTATTATTGGCCACACTTTCCAGGTGCAAGAACTGAGCCTTATAAAAATTAACAAGAACCCATAGCTAATAAGAGGAAAGGTTGAGATCATTTCTTATAAATTTTCCTGAAAGGGTTTAAGCTTCCCAAAGTTACTGTCTCATTTTCACACACTGAAAAGACTTTGTCCATCCTGGTCATTCTTTAATCAACAAAAATTTACTGTTACTCTGTATCCTAGATAGTTAAGATACACAGAGAGCTAAAAAATTCCCTATACCCATGGGAACTGAAAGATAGCAAAATATGTATTATCATTTGGTCTATTTATAACTAGAAGATGCTTGATTTCTTAAAATACACGTTATTTTTTTTAAAGACCTTAAAATGAGGGGGAACCTAAAGTCTGTCTTCAGTGAACACACCAGTTCAAACATGTTTCTTTCCCAGAGTGGCTGATATGATCATCAAATGGGCCCTTTTCCTCCCCCAGGAAGAACTTGTCTGGCCCCTGATGATCTGATCATCATTCAGCAGCCACCCATTTACGTGAGAGATGGTGGTTCCAGGTGGACACTTTTTGCTCAGTTTTGTCTCCTGGCTCTAGAATAGGCTCAGTATATATTTATCAAACATCATTCCACTTTCTAGGGCCAAGCAAATTTGCCAAGGATGCTACAAGTTGTTCCTAAACCATGACTCTGGGAAAATAAGAGTAATGGATAGATCTCTTAATATCCCCCCAGTTAAATGCCCAAGAGCTCTAACTCTGAAGACTTCCAAAGCCACCCTTTCCATCTCTGTGGCTGGTTCCACCCCAGATCTGAGCTCTGCTTCTCCACTCCAGCCCACACACAGCCGTTTCACCCTGTTCTCTCAATGACAGGCAGAGTTCATTAGCCCATGAGACTGGAGCTCTACTCAGTCGCCATCCTCCTGTGCTCAGAACCATCTCCAAACACATCGCTCCCACAGGAAAGCACCCACCCCTACACACCTTTAGCTTCAGTCTAGTTGTTTCTTTCAATCTCGTGGGAAGAGGAAAACTTTTCTCTGTTTCCTTATAAAACTCAGAACTGGAACTATTTAACCAAGAGACAAGTTTGGATTAGTTCTAATACCAGAGAGAAGGTGAAATTATCTGAACAATGCTGCCTTGAGAATCCTGCATCTGTGTCTGAAAGTATGCATGGATTCCGGTAGAAGCTGCATCCCACTAACTGGCAATCATGTTCACTCTCACTCCTATGCACACAACAGTGAAAGTTGGAGGCAGTCTGGAAGACTCGTGAGCTGCACCTATGCTGGGATCTGTTTGAGAATTCGCTGCATAAACTCCCAAGAATTTGAGAATTTACTATACAGTCGGTGTGCTTTAAACTACGGAGAATCCTTATTTACCCTGTGTTCTTAAAAGTAACAAAGCAATGGGAGAGTACACAGCACCTGCGCAGAGCAGAGGGACGACCAGTATATTCAATTCTTATGCAAACTCCTAAATTCTAATGAAATGGCCCCACTAGGAGCACAAAACTGCCATAGTCAGCAAAGATGGGCAACCGCTGCAGCACAGCAAGTAGAGGAGCAGGTGTGGTCACACCAACAGCAGAAGCTGGCACCTGCTGCGGCCCCACTACAGGCAGAGTCTCATTACCTTGCCGGCAGGCACCTCACTGTCCTTGGTCATAGGACTCAGCTGTATCCGACAAAGGCATCCAGACACAGGTGCTCTGTAATGAGATCCATTCCCAGACAAAGGTAACTACTATCTAGGCTAATCCTCTCCTGTTTTCTAGTGACCAGTTCAGCCAAAGGTTTCAGGAGCACAACTTGGTGATGATGAAGAAAAGACAACAATCAAATAGGTAGGGACAGGAGGAATCTTACAACTGAGACTCAAGTCTCTTTAAGAGCTAATACCCAGGGGAAAGACAAGAAGAGTAGAAGACCCTGACATTCAGGACTTCAGGGCCAGGTGGGTTGTAGCGGATAAAGATACCTGCGTAAAGAGGATGTGGTGTTAAATGTGTAAGCCCAAAGGAAGAAGTCACTGCAGGCGAGGCTGCAGCTGACAGTTAGGAGTCACACTTGCCTGTGTGGAGACAGCAGTGGTGCTGAGCTGCTCTAGGCCAAGCATTGGGCAATGCCAATTAGCGCATCTCATTATTCATTTCTCCACCCAGCTACAGTCTATTATTATGATGAAAGGAAACATGGTGATAGAGACAAAGATTGTGCTGGAAACAAAAGTTAACGCCTTGCATGTAAATAGCTCCTGCTGTCCTCAAATACCTCCCCTCTTAGCCATCCCACCAGTCCCCACTATTTGACCTGCAATAACTTTAGAAGTTGCTGGTGCTGCTTATCCAATGTGGTCATCATGGAGGCCCTTTTCTCTTCTGAGTGCTCATCTCTTCCTACTGATTGCCTCTGGGTTATTCCCTCTTTTTTTATTAAGCCATCTAAAACTAAAAATTCAGTTCAAGTCAAAAGCCTAGTTGATGCCATGGACCTGAAGGTAACTAGGGTAAGGCAACTAAGAGCCAGGCTTTGGGCTGAGCCCTCCACCCACATATTTCTTTTAATTTGCACAATTACCCTATACTAAGAACATGTTATTATCCCCTACCTCCTTTTAGTCTTGTGTTGAAACAGGGGCCTCAAGCATAACTTGGCCAAAGATTACAGCTACTAGGTGGCCAAGGTGGGATTTAATTTTTTTTGTCTTACTCCAAAGTTCAGACTTGTTAGAACTTTTAACCAATTTACAGCAAGAACAGATCAGGGCTCTTTTTCTGCAAATGTCAGTAGGCAACAAAAGACAAAAAAAATCCAAAATTCTTGGGCCTGAGTGGATTAAACACAGGGACAGACTTCATTTCTGGTAAAAAGGGAGTCTGGAAATTTTCGATAGGCTTTATTTGTCTGACCCAAGCTTGGCCCTGCCCTTGCTTCTCACAGTCTCTACCTCACCATAAGAGAAGCAAGCAGCTTGGTGAGATTCAAAACAGAGGGAAAGACAGTTA
The DNA here is from genome assembly GCF_012274545.1 of Fukomys damarensis. Classification (NCBI taxonomy): domain Eukaryota; kingdom Metazoa; phylum Chordata; class Mammalia; order Rodentia; family Bathyergidae; genus Fukomys; species Fukomys damarensis. The sequence continues at coordinate 3,870,200 of NW_022900940.1, read as the reverse complement.
AGACACCCATTATGCATGACGAAATGGGTGCTGACTGGTTCACAGTCACTCCACTCCTTTGTTTTGGAAGCTCCCACACTCTCCAAACTGTCTGGAATTCATTAAAGACGGGAAAACAGGCTGACAGTCGTATTTCAAATTTTATTCAACAGAAGTTTTGTGAAAAACAATCTGGTCATGTGGACGTGCCCTGAACCACCAGCACTGTGTTTCTCAACCAATGCTTTCTGTCAAGTGACTGCTGTCTACTTCAAGATTCGCACTTTCAGAGACTGGAATAAACTGCCACTCCCTCTTGGTTTGGGTCAGGACTCCTTATGGTACTAAAGACAGGTCAACTACAAGTCACTCAGAGGTCACACTTACAGAAATAGAGATTCTTGCCTTTGATAAACCTAGCCAACCCTATCCCTACCCTTGGCCTTTTTGTTATTTAACCAACAAATTACTTTATGGACTAACAACCATGATTTGAGTGTTCTGACTCCTGATAGGGCAGCCCAAGCTTAGACTATTTACATTCCACATCTTTGCAGTGTTTTCTATTTCAAGTTCTTTGAGTAAAATTACCCACCAACACCATCCTGGAGCAATGCTTTGCAAAGTGTACACCCACCCCAACAGAGAAACTTACTAAAGATGTAAATTCTCAGACCCAACCTCATACCCTCAATCAGAAACTGTTGTGCTGTGTCCCAGAAGCCCTCCAGGGGGTGCTGATGCACACTCGGTTTTGAAAAACCACTCTAAGGCTTTTTCAGCTGTCTCCATATTGAATCACTCTCCTATTGAAATGAAATATTTCCTGAATCAGAACAGTAAAAGTAAAGGAGCACTGCTTATATGATCACTGGTAAAAACTACCCATTGGTTTAAGAGAGAAAAGTTCAGTTCTCTCAGGAAAGGTAGTTATCAGATCTACAGTAGCGATGTTTCACTTTGACAAAGGGCTGTGCACCTTCCTAAAAACCAAGCCCTGTGATGGGGGCTTGTGGTCAGGCCCGTATTGAATTCTCCTCCACTCCTGGAGCAGTGAAACTGAGCTGCATGGGCTGGGCATGTGAAAGGAGTAGATGTGAGAAAATCAGAAGAGAGGATGTTAAAAAAAAGAAAAAAGTGCCCACTACAAGAAATGTAAGGAAAAGGAAGTTGGCTGCCAGTGAGAACCGATTAGAAAGATGTCAGGTATCAGTACCCGAGAGTGAGAAAAGGGGGCAATGAGAGAGAGCTCCCAAACCAACAGTGACCCCCAAAACTAACCACAGTTAGTCGGCCTGGTCATTCAACTCCCAGTAAATCTCGTCTGCTAGTGACTTTGACACTCTGACCAAGTGAGCACCATCAAGCCTTCTCATGCATTTCCGAATTAACAAAGATTTAAAGCTTCTCTCCATAATCAGTGTCATTAGAATTGCACTCTGAGATCTCATCATTCAGCATTTGCTCATCTAGTGTTTACCCAGACAAAAATGTTATTAGTGGAGTGACCAGGGGAAATTAGTATGCTACGATGATGCAAGGTACGGTTCCAAAAAGTCTGTACTCTGATTGTCCAGTACACCATGCGTCAGCTGCCAACCTCTCACAGGTTACCTTCCACACATACTTCCTTTGCTGCACATGGGCAAACTTATTTGGAATGTCACCAGGAATGATGCCCGCTGCCTGTATTTGCAGGGATTGCTTCACATAAGCTATCATATACTCTTCTTTTAAAAATAAATAACTAGATTTTCAGGAATGCATAGTTGGTATCTTCCCTTCCTCTTCCCTTACAAGTAAATGAACCTAACTGACCGGTACTATTTTAATGTTGATTCGTGATTTGTCTTGGCCAAAAGCATTATAAATTAGCTGCAAAGGGTTCTACTGGCCAAGGAGCCACCATCCTAAATTTAGATGGTGTGCCATGCAAGCTCAGAAATACAACAGAGCAAAGCTAAGACTGACTTTTCACCTTTTGCTGAAAATTTTCAAACACTAAACAAGAAAAACAGAAATGCACCCAGGTTTTTTGATGGAGGGGTGACTGTTACAGTTTGACCACTGACTTATGTGCATGTCTGTTAATTGACTTGGGGATTGTCTCCACCAGTTTAGGAGAAACCACATTCGTACAAGGGGAGCACCAGAGCACTTCTCACTGATCTCACTGAGAGCTTCTGGCTTTACCAGGATTACACTAATCCCTAAATTAAACAAAAAAACCATCTTTGCAAGTTCCATGCGCATTTTCTTCCACCAAATTTCAAATCCTGTTATAAAAATAAAACCTATATTTTGAAAAATATGCTTCTCAGAACTAGTTAGTATTGAGGAACATCTTACAAAGTACCAAAGTGAATACAGCGTTCCTATCATTTTGTAATTTCCTATATAGCCCCAGCCACACCAATAAATGAATCTTGTCTGCCTCACATCTTCTTCTGGTTGCTGCAAGCCGAGCTTCCCAGAAAGAAAAAGGTTCCTACAAATACAAGCCATGCACTCTCCCAGCAGTGTGGACAACCACTTTTCTGCAGCTGTCTGTCCTTAATCAGATGGGAAAAGGCAGGAATAAGTGTGAATGATTCAGCAAGATATCCCACTATGGGGAAGGAGTAGGGAAAGAAGGGCAAAGATCACAGATGTCTTCCTGAAACTGCTCAATAAGCCATGGTTTTTGATAGGCCGGAATTCTACCATTGCCCTCTACAGATCCATAAACCACTGCACTTGGATTTAAAATACTTACTCTCACGCAACCTAGGATCTTTCCTTTTGAAGGTCACTATTCCATGGGTATTTGAGTCAAGGAACACAGCCCCTGAAATCAACATGCTTCACAAACTTCAAGAGGTTCATTAAAAACGTGCCATTGCCCATGGAAGTCAAGGCTGGCATCCTAAGGGGAAGGACAGCTTCACCTTTTCATTCCTGCACCAATGCGGACAGGAAGTGTGATCCAAGATGAGACACAGATAGAGTCAGGAGCTCTGGCTGCTCATGTGTTCATGGTGGGCCTGCATATTTTATGACATCAATCAAATCAAGTTACTGCTAAATCCTTGGGTACCTGCATATCTCCTCAAAATCCCAAATCAAAACCCATCCTGAAACCCCATCCCTAGCCTAAGCATCTGCAGATATTGTGCAGCCACACAGGAACAGAACGGGACAGCACGGAGCAAGGTGACTTTATAGGAAAGAAAGGGCAATAAAAATAACAAAACAGCTCTGCATTTAGTCCAGTTAGTTTTATAAAGACAAGCACGAAATCTGACCACTAGATGTGAGGGGATCACATAAATCAAGTTATAAACAAAACAAAGATTGATACCTTCATTTCTTTCTTCACTATTCATAGCTCACCTGAAACTGGTCCTAAGGTCTTCCTGAACACCTGCTGCATTGATGTCAGCTAATGTTGGCTGATGTTAGCTGCTCCGCGTACAGTAGTCTGGCAAGGCAGTTACCGCCTCACTTTCCAGAAGAGGAAAGTGAAGTTCTGAGAGGTCGGGTGACTTGTCCAAAGTCGCAGAGCTAATAACTGACAGTGCCAAAACTTGTACCTTTGTGTCAAGCATTCAGTCTTGCTTCAAAATCGCTTCCTCTATGCTGTCCTCCCAGGTCATCCAAACTAATAAACCCTGCTTCTTTCCCAGTCACACTCTACTAGTAACATCCTGTTCAGTTTCTAGTGCATTTACAAAAAAAAAAAAAAAAAAAATTATCATGCTCACTTATTTGGTGCCTTATTAACCTGGAGGTCCTTACCTAAAAGGTGGAAGCAGGATACTAGCAGAAACTCTGGCTATCTGGTTTATATTTGAATCCCCATGGCCAGTGCAAAGCCAGACACATCACCAGGGTTTAATAAATAACTGATAAGGACAGCAGGCAACAAGGAAGAGAAGGATAAGGTGAAAAACAAATATATCCAGGTCCTTCTGACCTCAGTTATTCTTCTGCTTAAAGTTATTGGAGGAAGCTTTGAAAGCAACTTGGGGAGGACGATAAGGGTCCTCACGTGCTCATAATGTTGAGGTACCACTTCCAGCCCTGCGGGTCTTTTTCCCACCATGACCCTGACTCCTGCAGAGCACAGCATCCCTTTCAGCCTACTAAGATTCAACTTCCAGCTCCTATGGAAGACAACCAAGGAGCCATCATCTCCAACACCCTGCAGGAACAGTGCCTCACATCGGAGAAGCCACTCAGGAGCCTTACCATCCTGAATCTCAGGACAGATGGCTCATGTGAACACCCCAAATGTATACCTTTTTTATTCTTCATGGCATGCCTGAAAGGCCAAAGGAAGAAGAAATGAAACAGAGACATAAGGGAGCCAGCTGGATGTGACAGCACATGCCTGTAATCTCAGAACTCTGGGAGGCTGAGGCAGGAGGACTGCAAGTTTGAGCCTAGCTTGTACAACATAGTGATTTAGTGGGGCCTGTCTCAAAATTAAAAATAAAGGCCTGGGTATGTAGCTTAGTGTGGAGACCCTGAGTTCAATCCCCAGTACAAAAAAAAAAAGAAATTAGAAAGGGAAATAAGGAAGTTATATTTAAGAAACCACCTAGACAAATAGGCTTACCACTTAGAAGCCAAACTTGGCCTTCTCCTGAACTGCCTGGTAACAGAGTGGGGGTAGAAATATGGGAATCCCAACTTCCTCACAGGTCTTCTTACCCTCATCTGTCTCAATAAAGATGCAGGTGTCATGTCTTTGTATAATTCCTGTTTTCACACTGCACAATGGTCCCTAGACTCACAAATCACACATGCCTTTACAAATCAAAAGCCTGTGATTACTGCATTTACTGCATTTAATATCTCTGGCCTGCCTTCTTATCTTCTCCAAATAGTACGTACTTGGAATATAGTCAAACATATTTTTATAATTTATTCCAATTAGGCAAATCTAACAGTTTTACTTAATACCCACTAAAACACACACACACACACACACACACACACACACACGGAGCTCTTGCTTGTTGACCTTGACCAAAAAAAAATTTATTTTCTTGTTATTTATCCTAATACTGCCAGTTCTGAAACAAAGCAGTTGGAAAGAGAAATTTAGTAACTTTGATTTGTCCCAAGATACATTTTTTTACACTGAGGTCCTATTCCTGACAGTAAGAACATGTGACCTGTTCTAAAAAAAGGATATTTTCCACTTCTTGCACAACTGGAGCAGATATAAACATCAGCCTGTACCGACTGCACTGCAGAACTCAAAGGGAATGAAACACACTTACACTTAAAGAAATCCTATAAATAGTGGTAACTGAGAAAAGGAAATCTTCAATTATGCACAAAACCAACACTTAGATCACAGAGAATACCACTTTAATCAAATGTTCCAGCTAATCATTCAACAAAACAAATCAGGATGGTGCAATGTGAACATCTGCTAAGTTAGAGCACCATGTTCTTATGTATTTTGCTACATATATGATTCTATACATGCTTTAGTTATTATGAGGAGGAGGGAAAAATTCCTATGGTAAAGTTCTACTAGAACAGAGTTGTTATCATTTACTAAAAATGCAAGGCGCTATATACTGAATACATTTTCATGTTTTGGGCCTCAGTTTTGAAACTCATACTAACTCTAAGAAGATGGGTTCTAGTGACCCTATTTCACAGGTAAAGATAATGTAACCATAAAGCCAGGAATAGTGGCCCAGGCCTATAATCCCAGCACTTAGGAGGCTGAGGCAGGAAGATCACCTCCAGTTCCAAACCAAATTGGGCTACATAGTGAGCTCAAAGCCAGCCTGAACCATATAATGAGTCCCTATCTCTATAAACAAGAAAAAAAGAAAAAAAAAGAAGAGAAAGATAGAAAGAACAAAAGAAAATAATTAATTAATTAATTAATACTCCAAGAGGTCAAGTAAGTGGCTAAGTGGAAAAGCCATGACCATAACACTTAACCACCGGGCCCTCTACACCTGCCATGTTTATTGAGTGCCTCTGCTACCACTGTAGGATTCTAAACACATGCAGAACCATGTTTCCTCTGGGGGGCATAGTCACTACCACCACTGTTCTCCTTGCTCTAGTAAATTCAGTTGCTGGCACCTGCCTGCCCCTGAGGACCACACCTTCCCTCATGTGGTTAGCTGGACCCAGAGGCCCTCCTTCTCCCACCCTGCTGGAGGTTGTGGAGAAGGCACAGTATAACAAATCACAGGACTTCGGCCCATTATGCACTCTGCTTTACACCTAAAAGTAAGAGCACGGGGCTCAAACCGGACCTCAGTTTAAACCTGGGCACCTTCTAGAATGTACTATGTCTTGGCTTCCTTTTCTGTAAAATGAAGATAATAAAACTATATATGCCCAAGACTGAAGTGAGAATTAACTGAGTTAATAACACAAGTAAAATATACAAGCTAATGTTGGCACGTAAGCACTAGCTAAGCATTATCTATTTTTAAAATAAAAAATTATCATTGTTTTTATTTCATATTACAAACACAGGCAGGTTTTACAAAATTAAGCATATTTTCTGCAAGTAAAAAGACTTAGAACAGGGGCCGACACATGATGCACACTAAATGTTAGCTATCATTACTGATGTTAATTTTCAAGTACTAGCACAAAACTAAGTGCTGAAGATGAATTTTCACATATGTGCTAATGTCACTGAATGCTAGCTTTAAAAAAAACAGGCATAAAGCAATGCTAGGAATTGGAGGAAAAATTTTAAAAAGTTATCAGAATAGTACACTAGAAACAAAAAAGATTTTAGTGAAATTGAGGAAACGTATTGCATAACAATACTTGCCTTAGAGAACCTAGCCACAATCAACCAAGTAGACACACATTCTAGAATGTCAAGTGAGAGAGAAAGTAACAAGAGCCACATCTGCAGTTCTTGAGCTCCCATTTGCCAGGTGGGAAAAATCAGAGCTCCCCCACCTGCCCAAGGTCACCCAGCTTGCTAAGGAAAGACACTGATACCAGAAGACTTTTAATTTCCAACCGTTAGACCCCTCCAGACTGAACAGGCCAGAAAAATCAAGAAATTTTCAGAAACCAACAAAAGATTGACAGTTTGAACAAGAATGAATTATTTCATGAAAGAAGAGGCATTTTTAATGTGAAGACAAAGGGAAAAATCTCCACGTAGATCCAAGAAATGGCAGTGGCCTTCTATTCAGTGTGAGTATGCATGTGACACAGCAATCCTTGTCTTCCTCATTTATTTGTGCATGTATTTGTGCAAACTTCACACAGCTCCCTTAGAATCAGCCTTTGGGGACCACTGCTCTATCCTGTCACGCCATCAGTAGCCAAACAGACACTTGCATTATCATTTATAATTTGCAGGAAGTTTAATTTAATAACATCTAAAACACTTCTAAAATTTTAGAAATTGGAGTCCAGTTAAGCCGATTCTGAAGTCTGCACGGGAAAAGAGAATTAGCCACTACAAATTCCCAAACTCCTGAACTGAGTTAACGGAAGGACCATAGGCAGATGCTACTGTGCTGTAACATGCAAAGCCCTACAGTTTCCTGGCGCCGAGGAGTTCACTCCACAGTTCCATATTTGCTTCCCCAATATGATGATGCCAGGGTGTGAATTCCAGACTCCGCTTTGATATCTTCCTCTGCATCACATACAAAGGTTTCAAAAACCTTGTTGGAGGAGTCTAAGTGCAAACAATTCTTCATGAGAACACTTCCTGATAATGTCTCTTCTCTTATGATAGTCTCACCAGTCAATATGGCCAAAATGGGGCTAAGGCTTAACATCAAGGAATTGCAGGGAATAAAATGTGCCTGTTCTCATTGAAATACCTGAATATCTGATGCAAACCCCAATGAAGAACATATAGATTCCCCTTTTGGAGAGAGGCTGGTGGATATCTAACTAAAAAGGAACACGATGCTAAATGCAAAACAAAAGCACCTTACCCTAAGTGGGATGTTTAAGGAGAAAATAAATAAATATTTACTGCTAGACATTGTTCTAGGCCAGTAGTTCTGAACTAGGGTGCTTTTGCCCACTGAGGGGTACGTGACAATGTCTGGAGACAGTTTTGGTGGAAGGGGCAGTGATGACCTTCAGCAGGAAGAAATCACTGGATGCTGCTAAACTGCAGTACACTGGAGAGCTGCACACAGCAGCGAATTACCTGGCACAAAATATCAGTAGCACTGAGGCTGAGAAAGTATGTTCTAGGCTTCGAGGAGGCAACAGTGAACAAAACAACAGAGAGAAGTCCCTGCTCCCTTGAAGCCTGCAGTCTAGTGTGGAGACACACATAACAAACATAAATTACACAGCAAGTTATAAGTACTGTGGGAAAAAAACAGCTGGATGAGAAGATAGTGTGGGGTCAGAGCAACTGTGAATACTGTGGTCACAGAAAGCCATGTTCTTCACGACCGGGGACATTTAAAGTAAGGTCGCATTGGTCCACTGAGTAGGCACCGTGGCTGTCTGGACAAAGGATGAGTCCAGCAGATGCAAGTACAATACAAAAATGCCAAAGGTGGATGAACGTGGGCATCCCAGGAACAGTAAGGGGACCAGCCTGGCTGGACCATGCAGATGCAAGTACAATATACAAATGCCAAAGGTGGATGAACGTGGGCATCCCAGGAACAGTAAGGGGACCGGCCTGGCTGGACCACAGGGAGCCGCAAGAGATGGGGTCAAGGTGGCAGGCGGCCTGGCCGTGTAGCTTGCCTTAAGCCATTTCAAGGACTTTGAGTTTACTGCGAAAAATTAAGTGCCATAAAGGGCTCTGAGAGAAAGATGTGATGTGACTTGAGTTTAACACAGGATTTCTTAACCCCAGCTCTATCCAAGTTTGGGTTCGGGTAACACTACGTGGTGGGACTGTCCTGTGTCCTTAAGAAAGATGAGCAGTGGCCTGGAATCTATTTAAAGGCCACGAACAAGCCCCTTCCACCGTAATGATCAAAAATGTCTCCAGACATTGCCCAATGATGGGGGGGGGATAGACAAAAATGTGCCCCAGTTGAAAATTAGCTTTAACAAGAACACTGGGGCTAAGCTGAAAATCCACTCTACATGGGTAACGGTTAAAGGCAGGAGACTGGGAAAGAGACAACTACAATAACCCAGGCAGAGTTGACAGCAGTTTGATTCAGAGTGACGGCAGAAGAGATGGCAAGAAATGGGTGGATCCTGGATACATTTTCAGCTCCAGGAGACAACAGGAAGAATAAGAACTGAGAGAGAATCCAGCTGCAGTAGCCTTAGTGCTTGAACTATAATTCTTCCCAGACAGCACATATAAGAGGTAAAATGGCTGAGCAAACACTTAGGAAGCAATAAGAAGGCCCCAAAGAACGTGTACCCTTTAAAAGTCACACCACAGATGCCGATGACAATACCTCAGACAACCGCAGGAAAACACTATAGGGTAATGTTGCCGATTCCATATACTTATTCACAGATTTTATTTAACTGGTTTATTTCAAAGAGTATGTGTGTGCTCTACAAACAAGTTCTACAACAACTTTTTAAATTTAGTCTTCCTTACCCATACTACTGCTGTCCCACACCTGCTTCCAGCACTGTGTGAAGCCATCTCTTCCCACGCACCCACATTTTTCCTTACACGTGCTTGCTAGCTAGCTACTGAGGACAGTGCACCCCCACAAGTCATTCTTGCTGACTCTGAGAAAGATCAGGCCGCAATGCTCCAACAAGAACACAGTGACACTTATCTGGGGCTTTCCAGATCACTCCCTCAAACTCATGTAATGTTATGTATCAGCTACCATCAAAAATGTTCCAAAGAGTCCGGTTAATTCATTTCTTTCAGGACTCCACTCACACACCCGCTCCCTCATTCTGGCCATGTAAGCATTTGCTTATAGAAGCAAAAACAGAGACTGCTCAGTAAAACACTAGTCCCTTCAGCCGAATGCAGATAAAGCCCCAATGAGCATAACCAACAATACCCCTTACACAATATTACTCAAAACCCCCAGCCCCCAACACACACAATCTATGCTCACACACAAAATAGCCATTATGAAGAGAAGCCACCAGCTAAAGGCTGGTTTTATGCATCCTTCCAAACTGCCTTAAGCATCTACAAAAAAGGCTGCTTCAGCAAGGGCTGCCCAGGGTCTGCTCTTCCCAGATTTTCTTCTCCAACTTGGATTCGGAGTCTGGCCGCAGCCCTGAAAGAATCACACCTGGCTCTACTTTCTGTCGGAGCAAGAACCAGACTTGTTCTTTCCATAAGCTAGGATTCCACCGCCTTCCGCCTGACTCAGTTGCCCTTTTCCATCCCCCACCACCACCGATTTCTGAACCCTGTCCGCCTTCAGCCAGGCCCCTTCACCCAGACTCTAGTCACACAGAGAGGCAGAACTGGGAGGTGTACACCGGCGCACGCACAGCTCACCTCCTCCAGTTACGCAGCCCTATCTCAGCAAGAAGGATGGAAACAAACCCCTGTCTGCTCTCACAGCCTCAAGCAACCATCTCCCCCTCATTGAAAAATGAAGCGTGAGGGGTCCAGGGTGACCGCAGGGCAAGGAGAAAAGAGCGAGCCAGTGCCTTTGGCCACGCAAATGGGAACGGAGGTGGCAAAGAAAGCGGCACTGGGAGTGGGGGTGGGCAGATCCGCGGGTGTCCTCACTGCGCTCCTAAACTTCTTGACGCGCCCGGCGAACTAACACGTGCAGCTGCAGAACGGGGCACTCCTAATAATCCCAAGGCCCCCTCCCGAGGAAGACCTGGGCGTGCCCCGGACCTCAGGGTCAGCAAGCTGCACCCGCACGCGGAGCCACGCCCCCCGCAGGCCCCGCCCCGCGTTCCCACAGCTGTCGGACAGGTGAGAGGCGGAGCCCGGGAGCCTCACCTGGAGGCCTCCGGGGCGGGT
>NW_022900940.1:3779052-3858926 GCF_012274545.1 Fukomys damarensis | reverse complement strand
GGACAAGGGCACGGGGTCCTTGTCCCAGGGCTCCGAGACCGGCTCCGCTCGCCCTAAGTGGCAAGCGCCGGCCCGCCCGCCTCTGGCCGAGCCCCCTTCCAGCTTTCCCCACTCACCTGCTCTTGAGAGGTTGACTTTTGAGTTCGTAATAGGTTTTGGGCTCCTCGTGAAACTCCTCCCCGACTTCGAAATCCGGCACGATTCCTGATTCTGATTGCATGGCTTTGGCTTCCCGGCCTTCCACTGCTCAAAAGTGAGAAGAAAGCGCGGGGACGTAAGGGAGGTGGCCGGGCCTGGGTCCCCCAGAGGAGTGCGCCTCAGCGCAGTACCCAACCCGCTGGCCCGCTCGTTGCCGCCCGCCCCCGCGCGGTGAGTTTACACTCTTACCGGCGCGGGAGGGGCCGAACCCCAGAGCTATCTGGGAGTTGTAGTTTCTCTCGGGCCGAGAGCCCTGGTTCTCTAGGGGAGCAGCTCCCGAGAAATACTACAACTCCCAGAAGGCCAGGCGAGGAAGCGGCAACGTGGTGGACACTGCTAGCGCAACTCCTGTTCGGATTCATTGTCAATGTCAGCAGCTCCTCTCCCTCCTCTCTCCCCACTTGCTTCAAGGGTACGGACGTGGCTATTTAATATTAATAAGAACGGAGTCAGCTAGCTGTCCCGCGGTCAACCCGCCTCCTCCAGCTCAGACATTTGCGAGGACACGCCAAGTCCTTATTTTAAAAATAAAATAGGGAAGAGTTTTGGCACTCGAAAGTTTTAGCATTCAAGCCTGTCCTAAAATAAAAGAGCTTCCTCTCAGCCTTCACGTTTTCCTGGGCCTCAGAGACGTATCGACTCGTCTTCGAGTTGGAAAGAGTGTTGGAACTTTCCTTCACACTGTAATGAAAAGAGGATTGGAGAAGTTGTCTCGTGCGATCCTTTTCCGGAACTAACCCAGTCCGGACTTTTACGTACTTTTCATCAGTAGAGAGGCTCTTTCCCCTTCATCCAGTTAGCCTCCTCTAATCTAAAGCCGCACTCGAAAGAGTCGGTTAATTTAAAAATGCACAGAGTTACAGAACGGTGTCGTCCTCACTGTCTGCTGTCAACTTTTCCTTTGGCTGGGAGTTCAAATGAGACTGTCCTGAAATTTGACGAGTTTGTCAGCCCCTTTTGGGGTAAAAACAGACGATTGGGCTTTCGCACATTTTCCCTGTCAGTCACGGCCTCTGATAGGTTCTAGCCCTGAGGCATCCCGGAGGCAGTAGAGAGCCGAAAGGTGGCATTTGAACGTATGAAACTCAGAGGTGAAATCTAAGAAGTACTGTGCAATCCTGAGTATGTCCCATGATTCCTAGAAGCCTCTATTTCTCCATCTATAAAAGAAGAGTTTGAGAAATCTGTTTTAGAAGGTGTTGAGCAAGGTCAAATCTAAGAGAAAGTGATTTGTAATATGTGTTTTAAAAAACTCAATAGACATCGATCTTGAGGCTACACTTTTTTGGGATTCGATATTGAAGATATTCTTTACAGGCTAACTTTCAGAAGTAATAAAGCTAAACGGTCTTTCTAAGATGTGTGTGGTGCTGCAGGCCTGAAATCCCAGCATTGTGCGAAGCTGGTGCAAAAAGATAAAAAGCTGGAGCTGCGCCTACTTAGCTACTTAATGAGAACCTGTGTCAAAATTTAAAATTTTAAGGAGGTCTGGGGATGTAGCCCCAAGCAAAGGACCTGGGTTCAGTCCCAGTATCAATAAATTAGTCATTCTAGTGGGAGACCCTAAGAAGGCTAAATGGGGACTAGAAATCTCTCAAGAGTTGCCCTTTTACACATTTCGCCTCAAAGTGAAACATTTTAATTTTACATCAGAAAATATCTCCAGTAGATGAACTAGTTTCAGAGCAGAGGATATCAAGGAAATGTAGGAAAAGTGCAGGGGCATTCTGTGTTGCAGTACCAATTACCAAAAATCCCATAATAAAATTTAGTGTTCAAAACACTACTGTTTGTTCTTTCACCGTAAACACTAAAATATGACCCCCAAAATTGAATATACCCTCAAGGGAAAGCATAGTATTCTTTGATAGACAAATTACTGGAAATTAAATGTCAAAAATGAAGAAGTATTACTCTCTGCCAGAGGGAAGATAAAAGTAAAATAGGAAGAAAACATGAAGTCTAGACTCCTAACCTCACTATCAGTTCATGGTATGCTGGAAGAGGGGTTGATTTTCATAACTTGAAGATGATCCAGGCACTTGAGGGGTATAGGCCCAAGACACTATACATCCTACCCAATAACAAACTTCTTCCTCCAAATGTCAGTGGCAACTCCACCGAGAAACACTAGGGTCTTCTTAACCTTACTTTTCACCAGAACCCAACCACTGCCCCCGTAATAGGAATTGAACCCAGGAACCTTGGTGCTTAGGCAGGCACTCTACCACTGAGCCATATCATACCCCAAGCCTTCTTTTAAATTTTGAAACAGGGTCTAGCGAAGTTGTCAAGGCCGTCCTCGAATTTGTGATCCTTCTGCCTCAGCCTCCCAAGTGCCTGGTGTTACATGCATGCACAACCGTGCCTAGCATCAAAGGTTTTTAAATATGAGAAAAGATATGGACATTGTAGTATGGGCTTCCTAGGAAACACTGATATAAACAAAATGTTGTGTACAATTTTGGTCTCTGACCTTTTGAAGGCCATCATAGACTTCATGATAGAACTGAGGTTTAAAACCCTTTAGAGCTATGATGAGGCAGTCCATTATGTCACTCACTATATTAAGCAGGTGCCTCCCAAACCTAAGGGAAAAAGCAGTCAGGAAAGCTGGGATCCCTGAGGGCACCTCCCAGGGATGTATCTGGGATGCAGAGCTCTGAGCTGAGGTATGCACAGATTAACTGCTATGTTTCTGCTACACCTTCCCAGAATTGTCCATTAAAATGTTGTCACTCTACAGAAGTGGGTGTGTGACCTTATCCCAACAAATCAGAGGGCCTCATCTGCCTAACTACAGTGATTCCTTTGAGAATGGACAGGGGCTTTAACATAACTAGAAGTCATCTTTGGGATTATCCTGCTACAGCAGCTGAGGAAGAAGATCTGATTTGGGAAGAATGGTTTGGAAGGAAGAAAACCTGAAGCTCCATGCTCTGGCCACAGAAAGAAGGTGGTGGGAGATGGAAGAGAATGAAGATAAATCAAGAGAAGCATAGATCATTTCAAGCCCAAGGGATTGAAAAGTATAACTTTGTTTAGAGTTCCTTGTTCCAGCCAGAACTGGAGTCAGTTATTCTTAGACTTTCCAGATGTATGAACAAGAAATTTCCTTTTTGTTAGAACTACTTTGGGTTTTTGTCACTTATAGCCAAAAGACCTTTGTGACATCACCATAAAAATCTTCACTCCTTTAAATGGATATTTTCTGTGGGCTACCACACCATTAATCTACATAACAAACAGTTGGCCACTGGATAGATGGCCCCTGTAAATTTCTCATTAGTGAGTAAAACCTCGAGTAAGTAACATCTCTAGAAATAGATGGTAAGTCAATACCTCTATGCATTTTAAACTGAGGATTGTGCCTATTGAATGTAGAAAAGCAGTGACTAGAGATTATAATTATTATTGTTAATTTTCTTTGCATTCACACGATATTTTGCATACACTTGTCACATAAACCTCTTATTGAAACTGACATAAATCCTGCAAGGACATATAGGCAAGGACCCCACGTCACATGCACTGAACATGTACTAGGTGTGAGTGTGGAGTTGTGTTAGGTACTCATACTAATGCCTGCCCTTTTGAGGTGCACAGTCCCAGAGTTCAATCAAGACAGTGTAACACAGTGAGGAAACACACATAGAACAGCAAGCCTAAGTAGCAGATAGCTGGTTGTGATGTATACTCCCATATCCAGCTAGCTCAGGAACTGTTTATGAAGTGTGTACTTTGTGCCAGTCATAGTGTTCACAAGTGGTCACAGTGTGTGGAGGAAAGAGCATCAGTGACTCGTAGATGGTCCCTGCACATGGTTCCTGCTTTTTAGAAACAGGAATGGACATAATATAATTCATAATGTGCATTAGTACTTTTCCATCCCTGGAACACAAAACCCACCTACTACAATTTAAGGGAGGAGGGTTTATTTGGTTCAAAGTTTCCTGTGGGTTTATAAGGTTGGCTGGTTCCAAGACAGAAGTGCATGGTGGAAAAGCATGTCAGGGGAAAGCTGCTCACCCCATGGCAGCCAGAAAGCAGAGAAAGAAAGGAGGAGCTAGGAGCGAGAAAACACATTCCCAGGTCACACCCTCAGTGACCAACCTCCAACAATGCTCGGCCTCCTTCTAACAAGGAGGTAGCTGTCTTCAGCTACTGAAATTACTGACAGATGAGCTCCCCCATTACCCAGTCACCTTACAAACACGTGTGACTTTGGGGGGACACTGTATATCTAAACTATTACATAAAGGGAATGATGAATAGGTAAAGGCTGCATGTATCTAAGAAAAGAACCCTGAGGGTAGGGGTAGTCATGAAGAATTCTTGGGGGAATTAGGACAAAGCTAGATCTTTAAAAAATAAAAAGGAAAAGGAAAGGGAAAATCTAAAGTCTATGAAAATAGAATGTACTCAAGCCCCTAGAACTAACCACCAATTTATAGGGGAAAAACTGTGCAAGAGGGACATGATAACAATATCACAAGGAAACAGTCAGATGACCCAGAGATTTAGGAATTCTACAGTACATTAAGAAATTATCCAAAAATAAGTAGTATGAAATAAAGAGGAAGAAAGAACTGCTATAGGTTTTAAGAGATTTAAGAGACATACTAGGCTTGTAAATTATAGCTTAATAAAAATAAATTGAGGGAAAAAGAACCTACCCCTTAAATATATTATGTGGGGAATATTTGAAGCCTCATTCAAACCAACCAATTATAAAAAATCCATTTTGGGGAAAACAGAGCTATTATATAATATGTCATTGTAAATTAGTTGTGGTAATGGTAGTGTTTATTTTTAAGTTATTGTCCATTAGAGATATATGTATTAAGAGTTTATGGGTGAAGTAATATGATGCCTTGTAATTGCATTAAATTACTCCATCTCTTCTCTTTCCATTTCCACAAAGATGAGGAAAAAGGAATGTAAATTTCTCATTAGTGAGTAAAACCTCGAGTAAGTAACATCTCTAGAAATAGATGGTAAGTCAATACCTCTATGCATTTTAAACTGAGGATTGTGCCTATTGAATGTAGAAAAGCAGTGACTAGAGATTATAATTATTATTGTTAATTTTCTTTGCATTCACACGATATTTTGCATACACTTGTCACATAAACCTCTTATTGAAACTGACATAAATCCTGCAAGGACATATAGGCAAGGACCCCACGTCACATGCACTGAACATGTACTAGGTGTGAGTGTGGAGTTGTGTTAGGTACTCATACTAATGCCTGCCCTTTTGAGGTGCACAGTCCCAGAGTTCAATCAAGACAGTGTAACACAGTGAGGAAACACACATAGAACAGCAAGCCTAAGTAGCAGATAGCTGGTTGTGATGTATACTCCCATATCCAGCTAGCTCAGGAACTGTTTATGAAGTGTGTACTTTGTGCCAGTCATAGTGTTCACAAGTGGTCACAGTGTGTGGAGGAAAGAGCATCAGTGACTCGTAGATGGTCCCTGCACATGGTTCCTGCTTTTTAGAAACAGGAATGGACATAATATAATTCATAATGTGCATTAGTACTTTTCCATCCCTGGAACACAAAACCCACCTACTACAATTTAAGGGAGGAGGGTTTATTTGGTTCAAAGTTTCCTGTGGGTTTATAAGGTTGGCTGGTTCCAAGACAGAAGTGCATGGTGGAAAAGCATGTCAGGGGAAAGCTGCTCACCCCATGGCAGCCAGAAAGCAGAGAAAGAAAGGAGGAGCTAGGAGCGAGAAAACACATTCCCAGGTCACACCCTCAGTGACCAACCTCCAACAATGCTCGGCCTCCTTCTAACAAGGAGGTAGCTGTCTTCAGCTACTGAAATTACTGACAGATGAGCTCCCCCATTACCCAGTCACCTTACAAACACGTGTGACTTTGGGGGGACACTGTATATCTAAACTATTACATAAAGGGAATGATGAATAGGTAAAGGCTGCATGTATCTAAGAAAAGAACCCTGAGGGTAGGGGTAGTCATGAAGAATTCTTGGGGGAATTAGGACAAAGCTAGATCTTTAAAAAATAAAAAGGAAAAGGAAAGGGAAAATCTAAAGTCTATGAAAATAGAATGTACTCAAGCCCCTAGAACTAACCACCAATTTATAGGGGAAAAACTGTGCAAGAGGGACATGATAACAATATCACAAGGAAACAGTCAGATGACCCAGAGATTTAGGAATTCTACAGTACATTAAGAAATTATCCAAAAATAAGTAGTATGAAATAAAGAGGAAGAAAGAACTGCTATAGGTTTTAAGAGATTTAAGAGACATACTAGGCTTGTAAATTATAGCTTAATAAAAATAAATTGAGGGAAAAAGAACCTCCCCCTTAAATATATTATGTGGGGAATATTTGAAGCCTCATTCAAACCAACCAATTATAAAAAATCCATTTTGGGGAAAACAGAGCTATTATATAATATGTCATTGTAAATTAGTTGTGGTAATGGTAGTGTATTTTTAAGTTATTGTTAAGAGGAAAAATGAGCGGCAAAACTTTAGAGCTGTATGGTGGGTTCTAAGAATCCACTGTAGTACTCTCTCTTCTTTTGTGTAAGTTTGGAAAGTTCCATGATGGAATTTTTTAAGCGAGAAAGAAGAGAAAGAGGCAACTATCCTTCTGATTTGTAAATGGGTTACCATTGGTGATGAAATTAGATATGAAGTCATCTCCTTAAAAAAAAAAGAAAGAGAAAATGAACATGAGGAAGATGCAGAGGCAGAGGTGAACATGGTATATTTGGAGAAACAAGCCAAGAGAAACTGACTACGGCTGATTTTAGCAGAAAGGAAATTGCGGAAAGTGTTCTGAGTAACTCATGAACTCTCAGGAAGGGCCACAGAACCTAGCATATAATCTGTGCAGCTAGGAAAAATTCCAAAAGGTAAACCACAAAAATAGGTTATGTGAAGGCATCGCTCATGCCTGCACCGTGGCACTCAACTTCAGTGTTTACCTCTGACACTGGACACAGGATACTGTTTGAAATGTTGCCTCTGAAAATTGGATACGTCCACAACTCACTGCCAAAATGGATCCTGCAGAGCATCCACCACTCTCTTCCAGTCCAATGTCAAGGCTTGATTTGAGGGGTGGATCCAGGTTTTGTGCCCAAGCCCTAACTGCAAGAGATGTTAGCTACATGAGGCCGTTCGCTACCCTCCTCTCAGTCTTTTAGAGACTATAAACCAATATAAACCAACTGGCTGCAACAAATTCAGGCATTTTTGCAGACACCCATAAATCTTCTCATACATCCTCTTTTCAACAAGATAATTCAATTTTTGTTTATGGTATTGAAATATATTCTAATGAGCCCAGGAATGGATGGCAAGGAGAATAGCCAGTTGCCTAAAAAAAGGGCGAGATAGACCCAGATGAAAAACCATGTAAATAACAGAATAATGCTAAGGGAAAAGGTGATGGGGACAAAGGGCCAGCAGACGCCTTTTCTGCATCTCTTTCTAGCACGTGTTCTCATACTTGCCAAGGCAGTAAAATCCATGCCAAGATGGGGTCATGCCCCAAGAAAACAATTGAAGCTGAACAATTTTTGGACTTGAAGCATATCAAACGGGAAAGTAAGTAGTTTGGAAGGCATAAATCTGTTTAATGCCTTTGTAGGGTTCCTTTATCATTTTGGACAGTACATTTTCTTTGATCGTCAGGTGAAAATTGTAGACCTTCTTACTGGAAAATAAGTACACACCCCAAACACCATTTGCAGCTCCAGAGGTGGCAAGGATCACCCTGTGGTCACCTACTCCTCTAGCAATCTGCAAAGCCAGTACGCTAGCATCTGTTTATACTGTCCCTGCAAGCCTTGTGGAGTGCAGTTTTCTAGATCTACTAGAGAAGTGAAAGGACAGGAAGAGTGAACTATGTTGTGCAGACTAGGAGTGTTGCCCACTTCTTCACATACTGCCCACGAGGGGTAGTCATCCAAATTACCTGGGGGGGTCAGTTAAAATGCAGATTGCCAATCCCAGAGCCAGAATCACTAAATCAGGATTTCCAAGGGGTGGGGACTGAGAATGTGAGTTTGTAGCAAGCTCCCCAGCTAGATTTTTTGCACATAGAAACCTTAGAGCTACTATTTTAAAGGATGACATCAAGCCAGACTGGAAGAACCACAACCAGAAGAAAGGTTCTAACATGAGGCTGAGAGATAGGTAAGAACAAGATGATTCAAAAACAATCCAATATAAGGTTGTGTGAGTTTGCATCCAGAAGGCAGGATTAGAAAAGGACCAGCTGGGCTGGGGATTTGGCTCAGTGGTGCTGCTGCCTGCCTTACAAGGGCAAGGTCCTGAATTCCATCCCAGGTGCCAAAGAAAAAAGAAACGGATCAGCTGATATCTGGAGTGTGATTTAAATGACTTCAGAATTATTCTCTGAGGAGCCTCACTGATTGCATTGGATGGCTGGTTAAGGGGACGATTTGTCTTCTTCAAAGCAGGTGCCTTTGGAAACTCATGAACCCAAAAACCAAGCAGTTGGCAATAGGTATCTGTCACCAATCAAGACAGGAGAGAAAGTGATTTGACCCTGGTGTACACTTGGCGACCCCAACCCTAATACTTAGAAGTAAAAGAAGGTCATACTTTTAATCTTGTCCCAAAGTGATGGAAGTCACAGGAATTGGACCAAGAAGGAGAACACAGAGCATGCCATGAGAAAGAGATATAAATTCCGAAGTGGGCATTTCTGCTTCCCTGTCATAAAATATTTTAAAGACCCTTATTTTCATGTTAACAAAGTAATCATATCTATTTTTTAATTACAAAGTCCAGCTAAGTAAAAAGAAAACAATTTTAATACCTATAATTCCACTATTCAAAGATTTTCTTACTTGAATAATGTCATTCAGTATATATATTTATATTTATATACATATATGTATAGATACATGAAGTAGTCAAAAGGAGACCACATAGGAATATACTGCTTTGTCAGTGACTTTTCCCTTCCATAGGTTTTCTATGAATTTTGCTTGTCAATAAAATTATTTCAGTATTTTTAAATGTATAATACTTTGCATCACATAAATTTGCTAATATTTATATTTTTCAAATCTCTGCCTGTTAGACCTTTAGATCATCCCCAAGTTTTCACTATAAGAAGAAAAGATAATTTCATTATTTTCCTAGGTGATAAATATTTGCTTTCATATAGGATGCAAAAGGATGCATGTATTTATCAATTTTTGTAGAACAAAAATTTTTCTAGAACACAAATCTTGCTTTGCTTTTTCCTTGTTTTAAACACTTTCTGAACTTCCATTGCTACAAAATAAAGGCCAACCTCTCTTAACCCTGGTTTCCCAGCTCTCCATGTCCTAAGTCCACCTACCCACCCTGTATCCTCTGAAGTCATCCTTTTTAGTTTCATACTATGCAGCTCCGACCACCCCAGATGTCTTGAACCTCTAAGAAGAAGCAAACTGTTTCTCTCTGTCCTTCCCTTTCTCAAGAAATTATTTGGACTTGTCAACTTAGTTCAATTTTCCTGAAAGAGGAAGCCCCGCCAACACACTCACCACATTCAACGTATCCCCAGTTGGGTTCAGGAGCCCCATTATTAATCCACAGAGATGCTGCCTGCAATACACAGTTTTTAATTATCTGTTTGGTTTTTCATCCCCATTTACTATCACCACCACCCTGGCACAGACATACCCAATAGGCCCTTACCCTTGCCCAGAGCTCGCTGAAGTCTAGGGCCCTGTCAGCGATAAACGCTCAACAGCTGTCTATTAAATAAATGAATAGATTAGTCCTATGTAAAAGAAGTTGTCAGCTTTCCCTTATTGTGATGAAGTTCCTGAGATAAACAACTTGTAACACGGAAAAGTTTGTTTTGGCTCACCGATTCAGAGGTTCAGTACAGAATCACTCGGCCCTCTTGCTCTGGACCTGTGGTGAGCAGTACAAAATGATGGGAGCCGCAGGAAAGGGAGGCCTATTCACCTCATGATGGTCAGGAAGCAATGAGAAACAGGAAGGGTTGGGGTCCCGATATCCCATTCAAGGACAGGACACTAATCACCAAAATTCCTTCTACTAAGTCCCACCTCCTAAAGATTCCACCCCCCAAAAAAATACTCCACAGGCTAAGGACCAAGTGATTCTGGAAGACACTTATCCAAATCACAGCTGTCACATTTGCCCATCTTGCATCGACAACAAGGATAACGCCGATGAAAATGGGATTTTCAAAATCAGGTTTTCTGCTGTGTTCATGTGTACATCAGGCAAATATTGCTTGAACAAAGTAATTGGCTTCCCCATCACTTGGGCCTTATCCTAGTCTGAATTGATTTATCAGGGTAGAATTTAGCTTGTGTCCCTGTGGCATTGCTGGCAAAGAGGCTGAGATCTCTTCATTAAAACAACAAATGGGCACGTTAAGACCTGCTACTCGATGATTTGGAGAAATATTATGCTGGAAAATAACTGAATGAAGCATTTTTAGCACTCATTAAAGGAACCAGAAGCAGAAATAAGCCAAAATGCATGCACATTTCCTGCTGTGAAGGTACAGGATCAAACCTCAGGGGATTTGTTGTTCCCACCCATGTTAACAAAAAAAGCAGTCCGAAAGTTTTGAAAGCCAAGTACTCATTTGTTAGGTAACAGATGAAAATGTATTTATCTTCTTTTTTTTCTACTAGAACCCAGTAATGATGGAATCATCACTCAGTGAATTGCTATTAAATTGATTTACAAAAGTAGTTTGCTGAACTATCAAGACCCAGGTGTTAAAGGTGAAGGGAAAAAAAAAAAAAAAAGACAGTTTCCTGTCTAGGGGCAAGTGAAGAAGGGAAGTTAGCTTCTTAGGGATGAATTAGAGCGCTTACTGGGAGATGGTCAGAAGACTGGAAATAAGCTAATACTTTAAAAGACCTTAAGCACTGCTTGGCACATGACCATCATACAATATTTTGGTAAAATGAATAAATCTTTTCTGTTCATTTAACAAATACTTTTAGTATTTACATGGTGCCAGTCACATGCTGAGAAAGGCTAGTTGACTGATTCAACTAAGGGTTTCAAAAGTTTGTTCAGTATAGGCAAAAAAAAAAAAAAAAAGACTTTAAAAATGGGTATCTATATTCTGGCTTCCTTTTCTGGATCAGAAGGGCACACTGGCTTGAGTTTGAACCCTGCCTGCACTACTTCATGACCTTTGGGGATATATCTAAATCACAGTGCTTCTCCAATTCTCCATTTGTAAAAAGCAGATAGTAGAACTACATTGATCATTTCAAGGAATAAATGAGGAACTGACATAAATCAACTTGTTTCATATTGTCTGGTACTAATAAAAACTATTGGCTAATTTATATTATTATTAGTGATCATTGTTATTCTACTTTATACTATATTTTAAATTAGCCCTTTTGACATCCATTGATCTATGTTTGAGAAAGAACAGTTTCTGTTGTTAACTCTCAGTTTCATTTTTGTAAAGATTGTTTCTTGCAATTATGAAACATATCACACTTATGGAAAACTACAAAGCATACCTGCATTATGTTCCAAATAATGACCCTTGCCCACTCTCAACTTCCTCCCTCCAAGAGCTAACTGCTTTTATGGAAATCATTTTCTTTTCTTCTTCCATAGTTTAATATCTAAGTACAGCTCCCTAACCAATAGCTTAGTTTTGCTGACTTTTGGGTTTTCTGTAAATGAAGTTGTGACATCCAGCTTCCAAGGTGGCCTCCAATGACCTGGCCTCCTGGTATTTTTTTCATATTGAATAAGTCTTTCTGACATAAAAGGTTAGTGAAGGCTCTGTCTGGTTGCCTACTAGTTCAGTGCTCAGTCTAAGGCTAACCAAGAGGAAATTCAAGCAGTCCTGGGAGGAAACCCATGTAGAACAAAACAGAGACTTCACCCCATCAGCCAGAACAAACTTACCAGCCTTAAGATTGACCTTAGAAGTGGGGCTGTCAGCCATAGATGACTTCAGATGGCTGAAGCCCAGTGGTCACTTCACTGCAGCCTCGTGAACAACCTTGAGCCAGAATTGTTCCAAGACACTCCTGAATAGCAGGTTCACAGAAACTAGGAGCGATAATAAATGATTTTGCTGGATTAGAGCAAGAAACTTTGGAATAATGTGTTACACAGTAGTAGATAACTGTGATTGTTTTCTGTCACTATGACAAATACTAGATAAGCAACTTATAAAGAGACGTGTTTTATTTTGGCTCACCATGGGGGAGGTTCTAGCCCATGATTGATGGGTCTCTTAGCTTCTGGAGCATGTGGCAAAGAGAAACTGTTCACCCATGCCCAGGGAGCAAAGAAGAAGTGGAAAAGGCCTGCATCCCATAATCACCTTCAAGATCATGTCTCCAATGACTAAAAGATCTCCTATTAGGCACCAACTCTTAAAGGTTCTAGCACCTCCCAATAGCATTTCACTGACAACCAACCCACCAACATACTCAGTGTGGGGGAACATTTAAAACTATAGTAATGAATATGCAACAGATACACTGTATACATTATTTTGTTTTGATTCTTTCAACTTTTTAAAAGATTCAGCTATAATACTTTATGTAGTTTAGTTTATTTCATGTCTTTACTCTCCAGCAATCCATTGTATGGATACATTTTGATTTAATTTTCACAAACATTTCTCTTTGTAGGGGAAATTCTTAAATCTGTAGGGCTACACAAAAGGTATTTTAAAAATTTGGAGGGAAGTGTGTAAAAATGTAGACGGGAAGGATAAGAAGCTATTGATCACTTTTGAAGCCAAATTTTCCATTTGTATTTTAATAACCCAAAATAATTTCAGTTATCTAAATAAGAACTTTGTGGAATGTGGATTCTTATCCCTTTTCACTGCCAACATAGTCAACTGGCATTTTGAGTGTCAACCAGATTAGTCTTTCTACTTCAACAATCTTTTTTTTTTAATTGTGCATCTCACTAAGTTTCCCAGGCTGGCCTCAAATTTTCCATCCTCTTGCTTTAGTCTTCCAAGAACATGGGAATACAGGTAAGCCTTGTTCTGACTAGACCTTCATTGTCTCAGGCATGGGACTTTTCTTTCTTTCATACAAAGATCAGAACAGGGATTGGGGAGGAAATAGTTACTCTCTAATGGAATATTTTTCCTCTAATTAAACCAAAGTAAATATGTCAGTGCTGTAGACCTAGTAGTGTTTTCTTAATGTTTAAGCTGTCTAACCAAATAGAGTCTGAGCACAGATCAGCTCTTCCCACTCTACCTCTTTTAGTAGAACACATAGATGAGGTTAGAAAATGGGACTGCAAATCAGGTAAATGGTGAGACATTAAGAACAAGAGTCCCATCTCTTGGAATCCATACCACAGAAACATTCCTGCAAAGATGCAGAAATATACATAGAAGCTTTCTTGCAATATTTTTCATAATGCTTAAAAACTGGGTCCACAGCATGGAAGTTATAGATACATTACAATGCATCCTGAAAGTTGAGTTCTATCAAATGTCAAAGAAAAGAATGAAACTTAGCTCTATGAACTGACATAGCAAGATGTCTAGAATAAAGTTTATACTTGAAAAGGTGCTAAGCGAAACAGCGATTGTCAAGTCTATTTTGACTTTAGAAATAAATGCTCTCTGTGTATGTGTAATGTTTATAGATTAAGCCACTAATATGCACAGTGGGACTGAGAGATAACATATAAAGAAATTTTACTTTCAAACCCATACATTTTTATTACTATGTCATTTGGGTCAGTGACAAGAATGGCAATGATTGTGGTGAGAAAAAAACAATCAATTATAGACTTAACCCTTAGTATTTGTGTTTACTGCTTGATATAGGACCCTCTTTTATCCACTCTTCTAAATTATTTGCACTATTAGTCAGAGTCATGAAAATCAGGCAGCATAAAAAAGGCTGATCAGCAGGTATATGTTTATTTCCAACCTCACCAAACTGTGCCCCACAAACATATAGCTTTTTATGTGTCAATCACATCTCAGTAATTTTTTAAAAGCTGAGCAATAAATGACTAGAGAATCTATTTTTATTACTCCTTATTTCTATCTTTTCAATTATTCACAAATAAAATATATTGATTTTAGAAGAATTGAAAAATACTATAATAAAGAAATAGGAAAAATATCTACAATTGACCCACCAGAGAGAAATATTTTCAGTATTTTTTGTACTGTAGTAAAAATTTTTTCCTAGTATTACTACACACAAAGATGCACAAGCACACAGACAATGTTCTCTTATTTTAGAACACACGCACACACATCCTTCTCTTCTTCTAAAAAAAAAAAGGAACCATGCTGTATACATTGGTTTTTTTTTGTTTTGTTTTTGGTACTGGGGATTGAACTCAGGTCCTTGTGCTTGAGAGGCAGGCGATGGAACCACTGAGCTAAATCCCCAGCCCAACATTGTTTTTTAAATATGGATTGTCTCATAACTTGTTTCACATTACTTTTAAATAGCTTTTCATGTTCAAATATATTTATATCATGATTATGCCTGCACATTATTCTATTATATTAAAAATATGTAAAAAGATTACAAAGCACACTCCTGGACTCATAGGTCTTCCTAGATCTGCAACTCGAAAAGTATTTATGACAAATTTTATGCTTAAATGTATGTGCATTTTTTTTAGAAAGAGAGCCCATTACTTCTCCTCTATTTCTGCAAGGTTTTTAATCATTAAAAAAAGAAAAAAAGAGCTGTCACTGGGTGATGGGGCTGTGATTTATCTAAACATTCTCTTTTTTATTATCTTGCTTGGTTCAACTATTTCATTATTACAAACAGTACTACAAGTAAATGTAGGTGTTTTCAATTTAGCTACTCAGAAAAACATGATAGGCCTGAAGTACTGCTGTCATGATGCCCCCGGATGCTTGAATGTAGGTGAAGATGAGGCAGTTCTACTACCCCTTTAGAAGCCCTCCGACTGGCACCTCACAGGACAGCATCACCCTTTAGCACTTAGAGTCCATCAATTTAGGTGGCTGGTGGCTGCCAATATTGTACTATTTTCCCGAAAAATGTTGATAGGGAGAAGATTGAATAAACTCATACTAGAAGTAAGAGAGAGAAAAATATAAGAACAAGCAGAGAAAGAAGGAGGAATTAGGCTGAATCCAACAAAAATAGGTATTGACTTCACTGATTCCCATCTTCCTTCTGTCTTTTCTCTCCTAAGAGATCTCACCTTCACCTGTGGGTGACTGCCCAGCCTCCTCCCAGTGGGGAGTGTAAGGCAGTCAGTCAACAATAGGACCCAACTCCCACTGGTCAGAGGAGTGAGCTGCTGACCCAAGCTAGACCGGTAAACATTTTTATCCCAGGAAGGTGAATCTCCTACTGAGAAACCCTAGGAGGGAAGGCAGTTGCACCTGAGTCATCCTTCAGCAGCTCTTATAGAATGAACCTATGGGTTCCTACTCTGGAGATCAGCTGTGGTTCTTGCTTTTCCTCAGACACAATTGTTTCACTGTTACTTCTTGACTCTGAACCATTCCTTCAATTAATTCCTTCTTGTTTAAATCAGTGAGCGTTATGATTCGTTTTTTTAAAAGCTGAATGAACCAAAATCCTAGTATAGTTCTAACTGGACCCATAGGGACAATTAAAACACAGGGTCCATCCCTTGATTTTTGTTGTTGTAAATAAAAACACAAACATGTCAATAAGCCCAATAGAGCCATAATCCTTCATTAAGTTCTCATAACTGTTTAAGGGAGGTAGGACCAGATACTGATCTCCTTTAAATAAAACAGGGAGTTCTTGAGGTCAGAGACTCTTGTCTTGGTTGGAAGTGAATAGCCCGCCCCGAGAACAGGGAGAAACACAAAGCAGCTGTTCAATAAATGGCTGTTATTGACGTCATATCATTGTTGAGTTTCCTGACTGAGAAACAAAGGTCGGTATTCAAGATGCACTGTTAGAAACAGCAAGTGCAAAATGCTGTAAACTTAATAGGAACACTCAATTCTGTCAGGAGAGGAGGCATGGGCAATTTTAAAGAGTATTTTGATGTTATTTGAATTTTTTTTGGCAGTTTAAATATATCATTTTTTGTAGCTATCAGTGCCTGGAGTGAGATGATATCTCATTGTGGTTTTGATTTGCATTGTGGGGATTGAAGATGTTGAGTATTAAAAATTATTTTCTGGCCAGGGATTTAGCTCAGTGGTTCCAGCGCCTGCCTCGCGAGCGCAAGGACTCAAGTTCGATCCCAGTACCAAAAAAAAAAATATATATATATATATATATTTTATTTTCTAATCACAAAAATGTAGATGAATGTAGCAATGTTTATCATTTAATCAGTACAGTGAGATATAATAATTACATTCACCTTGATGAATTAGTACGAATACATAGTATATCTTCATCATGTTTACTCTTCCCATTTATTTTAAAAATATTTAAAATTAAATTTATTTTCACTGATGCATAAAAAGTTTATATATTTTATTTTCTAATCACAAAAATGTAGATGAATGTAGCAATGTTTATCATTTAATCAGTACAGTGAGATATAATAATTACATTCACCTTGATGAATTAGTACGAATACATAGTATATCTTCATCATGTTTACTCTTCCCATTTATTTTAAAAATATTTAAAATTAAATTTATTTTCACTGATGCATAAAAAGTTTACATTTTCATGGCTTAGCATGTGATATTTTGATACATGATACCTTGTATAATGTTGAAATAATAATAAACACATCTATTCACTCAAACAGTGTTATTTCTTCATCGTGAAAACATTCAAAATCCTTTCTTCTAGCTTTTTGAGATATATGGTATATAACTGTCACCTACAAGAGCCCACCAGAATTTTTTGTTCCTTTCTAACTATAACTTAATATCCACTGAAGGACATCCTTACAAATTTCTAAAACAAATAGACCCACATCCACATGGCTGAATTGATTCCATCAGAAACAGCATAAAGGAAAATATTTTTGCAACAAAGAATAACCTCAGGAGTCAGATACATGAAATGAAGCTAGATGTGTTACCAGCAATGACGTTCACAGCTACATAAACCTAGGCTATATACACGTCAAGTGTATATATACATATATATATATATTTTTTTTTTTTCACCCTAACATCCAGCTAGTCTTTGATTTGTTTGTCAGGAAGGTGATAGCTCTTGCAAAGACTGGTTTAAAAAGATAGGCACTGTGGGTGAACTCCTTGAGGCAAGTTTCAGGTTGAGTTAATGCTAGGCTTGGAAGGAGTTCCTTCGGGGTTTTCAGATGTTCAAGTCTAGCTCACTATACCAGTTGGCATCCAGCATCAGCAGGATGTTAATAGCCAGTCTTGTTGAAAGCCACTTCTCTGCCATAAAGCGATAGAAGTGGCAAAACCTGTGTCACCCAGTAACATTCTACAAGTGGATATAATTTCTGGTGCTGCACAGATGAGCTAAAATTAACCTTTACAATGTCAGAGCTGCCAGATTTTTAATTGCTTTGATATTTTAATTAAGATGCAATAACACAGAGACACAAAGACACATACCCCAGAGTGGATGGGAAACTAATAAAGCGATTACATAAAATAGCAAAATTCAGAATCCATCACCAACTGTGGGTCATGTGCAAACATTATTTGAATGATAATTAAGAGATCCTTGAGATTAAGGATGTAAAACGAATCTCTTTCAAGTGCAAAGTTATCTAGATCAGTTCACAACTAGCTTCCTTCTAATCATTCCCTCCAGATCCTATAAAAAAGACTGATAATACTGATAATCAAGATTTGCTGAAACAAAACTAAAAAAAAAAGAAAAAAGAAAAAACACTTCTGAATCATCATGTTGTAGCTGGAAAATACTAGCCAAGAGGTGCAGAGTTCTATGAGTTTAAAAATATCTTTTTTTACTTTTAGGCTTGTTCTCTTGAATTTGACTGTGGAGCTGCAGTACTCCTCATCCTACAGTTCTCACTTTAAAGAGTGAATCACTCCAAACAGAAGCGATAGCAACACATGTTTACCAAGAGAACTATGCATGTATCACCTACAGAGAGAAAACACCCAGCAGATAACAGTGCTTACTAACCTGACCAGCTTACTGGGTGTGACCTAACAATACTGCAAATTATTAAATTGAAAAAAAATTTTATAGTAGAAGAGACGCTGCCATTAATCTCCCTTAAAATATTCCCACTCCCTTTGAATACACTCATCTCACCATTCTTACCACTTTGTTAAGGCAGCAGTTCTGGAAGTCTACTTTCGTGAGTGTCCTTAGTTGAGTTGTCGTGGCTGCTCTGACAGCCTGAATTAATTCAAAATGTGCACTTTTCATGGTCATTGTGACTTTGAGGAGGAGCCTGAAGTCATATAGTTCCAGACCCAGTGAATAAGGACACATCATGATGTCTTTATGAGCCTGCCTTTCTGTTGGATGACTCTTAGCAGCAGCAGCATTCATTCGATTTTTGGTCATATCTCAGAACGACACTCACGAAAAGTACTTCCAGACCCACTTCAGAAAATGAAGATGATGGGAACAAGGAGGGGATTAATGGTGATGTGGTCTTTATTGTAATAATTTTTAAATTTAAACACTGTGTATTTTGATCAGCCCTTGAATATGGTTGGGTCTTAACTGAGCATGTGCCATTTGATCTCAGCTCCATCCTGTAGAACAATGTATGCAAACCTATGGCACTCGAGCCTCAGTGACCTGATTTTTATCGTTGAAAGTTTCCAAAAGGTTTGCTATCACTGCCTGAGGCAATACCATTCCTTAGGCTCTGATGCCCTCTGGCTTTCAAAGGTTTGGCCAATGGGAGGTGCTAGGGCAAAAATCAAACGAACAAACAGAGGCCTGAAGCCAGAGAACTTAGCTCTGTTTCATGGTGCCTTTCGCTGTGGGTACCTTCATTTCTACAGGAAAGGCATCACTGGAACTCCACTTCTGTAGGACACCCATCTCTTCCTCAGACCTGTTCCTACCTACTAACCTATTATGATTCCAGTTTGTAGCAGACAGCCCCAAATCCTGGGCCATGGTAACCTATCTTCTCTAGGTCTGGTCCTCGCTTCCTGTTTTTGCTAATCTCACATCCCTGCTTTTCTTTTCAGCTCTTTTTTCACCTGCATAAATGGTTACCTATTTTCAGTCTCCTCTGAAATAACTGGAGCCCTTGCAGTTGCCTTATCTAAATCCTAAATGATACTGGGACATGAAAATAATACTGCTAGTCAAAAAGTCAAAAGTAGTAAAATTATACACATAAGTGAGTATGCTGTATGGTCTAAAAAATGTTCACAAAAAGCAAGGGTCAGAGAGTTGTAGAACTTGAACTTGGCTCTGGATCACGATCATTTCCCTGCCTGACCTTCTTCTGTATCTTTACTTCTCATCTTTAGTTGCTTTAAATAATAACCCTTTACTCTTACTATTTTGCAGTCAATTTTCTGAGAAAGCTCGTTCAGTCAAGCTATCCTTGACCCAGCTTGCTTGGTTAGTTTATTCTTTGATTTTTTTCGATCATGGTCTACTTAACCCTGGCCAAGAAAGGACTGAACTGAACATAATCATAGCTCACATGAGTTGAACCTTAACTCTGTGGCAAAGGGACTTTCATCTATTACCCCATTTAATGCAGAAGACAACTTCATGGTGTATGTGCTGTTATCATCTCCACTTTAATATGGTGACCCTGAAGCTGAGAAATTAAGTATTTTGCCTCCAAAGACAGGTGCCTACTACTTCATCTTCTACAGAGACTGCACCTCTAGGGTCTTGTTTTTCTTAGAGAGGGTGGGAGCAGGTGCCCCACAGACAGCTCTTACACATACTGAGGACAGTGATGGAGATATAGGAAGAGGCAGGCCTTGGAAGAACTTGTAAAATTGGACCAGGTGGTACCTTTCAACATTCATTAGATTTTCCACTAAGGAAATGATATTCACATAAAGCATAGTTTTTTTTCCATTAAATTTATTGGTACATTTAAAGCAGACAATACAGTTACATTTATCATTGAGATCTTGTATCTTTATATGATATGTCTTGGTTCTTGTTTTTTCCCCATTCCCCTGCCCTCCCTTCACCCCCTTCACCCTTCCCTATTTACAAAGACTTTGTTTCCATTTTTTGCATTTTTTCTTTTCCCTATTTCCTTTCCCCTCCCTTTACCACTTCCCCTTTAGCTATTTTCTGCTTACTTCACCCTCTCAATTGTACCATTTGAATCTTATTTACACGTTTAGTTTTTCACACCAGAGAAACTATTCAGTATTTACTCAAATGTGTCCCATTTATTTCACTTAAGAGTATAGCTTCACTGTGATCACCCGGCGGCGTGCGTGCGAGCTCCCGGCCTGCGCGGGAGCTCCCGGCCTGCGCGACAACAGACCAGGAAGGAAGGTAGCCGCGTGGGCGCCCTTGAAACACCCACATGACAACCCCCCACCGTTCTCTAAACTCCTGATCGGGCCAGTCCTTAGACCAACTCTGCAGAGGCATAGATTCCCATGAAGGGTAGTTTTCTGAGCTCCCAACTTTGAACATCTTTAAAGAAAGGGCAAGGGAAACCTGTAATAGAACTGAGTGGAGTTCAACCCTGAGGGTAAGGAAACTAAAGTTAGGCCTTGTAGATTGTGTTCAGTCTCAGTTGTGAGGAACAGCCATTGGCTAGCTAAGACCAGGGGAATGGGTTCCGCATATGACTGTGCATGTGGTATAATATGAGATCAGAGATAGCCTGAAAGAGGACCTTCAAATTCTTTTTCTTTCCCTCTCTCTTGTCTCTTTTTTCCTCATTCCACCCTAAAATTTCTTTCTTTTTTCTGTCCTGTCTCTCCAACTCAGTCTCTTGCTCCACCATAGTGTCCCTCATCTCCCTTTTTATTCCAGTTCCTGAAGAACTCAGACTTCTTTTTTTATTTTTTGTTTTTAGGACGGGTTTCTCTTTATGTTCTTTTCTCCAGTCATTTTACCTCACTCATGGCTCTGTACCTTCAAGGGAAGGCAAGCGCCTGTTACTGTTAAGGGGATATATTCCTGTCCTTATTCCTGCACTCTCTCTATCCCCCCTGAACTTAATAGCTTTGTAAAGATAGTAAGGTAATTCTACAACCTCTGGATTCACTTCAAACCTGCTCTAATTCTTTCACTTATCTAATCCTCTTGTTCTAAGTCGAACCCCCCATCCTAAATGGTAAAGATGCCATATTGAAAAGAATATTCACTGCAAACATACTATGAGCTGCTTCTTGAAATTAATCTAATTCACATGAGTTAAAGGTGATACATTAATGACTACCATAAGTGGTCAGTTGGCAAGCTGTGCCTGATCCTATTGGGCTGCTGAATGTATCAATTGGGACAAAGAGTGGTGATTGATTTAAAGAGTTGTTTTCTCTGATATTATGAAAACGAGAATGTCTATGAGTCATAAGATACTCAAAAGCTAAAACGCAACTATATTAGGAAGATTTAAGTAATACCCAGAAATTAAAGAAGGACAACCCAACAATAAAAATAAAAATGAGAAAACACTTAAGCAAGACACAAAAACAAATATCCAGTTCACCAATAGCAAATAGTAGGACAAATGAGGATGAAAAGTCTGATAGTGAACCAACAGGACTCCCTGGACCCATAGCACAGGAGGTAACAAAATTGATCAATCAGGCTCTAGAAAAATTCAAATCAGAAATAATTTCCCAGCTAGCCAGAGAGATGATGAGCAAAATAGAAGTCATGATTCGAGACTCTAGAGCAGAAACTGAGAAAAAAATAGATGAGCTCAAGACTGTGATAGAAGCCATGAAGACTCAGCATAAGAAAGACATGGAAACAATGAATGCCCAACAGAGGAAAGAAATGGAATCCATAAAACAGATTCAAACAGATATCCAGGAGATTAAAAACTCTATTGAAAGTGTACGAAACAGAATAAAAGATTGCGAAGATAGAATTTCAGATATAGAAGATAGGATAGCAGTCAGTGACCGTGAAAAAAGAGGTCTATTAAAAACAGTAAGGGATCATGAGAAATCAATCCAACAACTCCTAGACGATACAAAGAAAAATAACATAAGACTGATAGGAATTCATGAAAAAACAGGAGAAAACACAAATGATATAAAAAAGCTCTTCACAGAATTAATGACAGAAAACTTCCCAAACAGAAGGGAAGAATTAGACATACAGATAAGTGAGGCATATAGAACCCCAACTAGCCACGATCAAAAAAAATCTACACCTAGACATATAATAATCAAGATTCCAGAAATCCAACAGAAAAACAAAATACTACAAGCAGTAAGAGAAAAGAAACAAATCACATGCAAAGGGAAGCCCATTAGAATCACAGCAGACTTTTCAACACAAACCCTTAGGTCAAGGAGAGCCTGGAGTGAGGTATTCCAAGTCCTAAAAGAAAAGAATCTCCAACCTAGACTTTTGTATCCTGCAAAACTCTCTTTCAAAATAGATGGGGAAATAAAATACTTCCACGACAAAGAGCACCTGAGAAATTTCATGAACACCAAACCAGCACTGCAAGGAATTCTAAACAATATCCTAGAAAAGGACAACGAAATTCACAATAACATGAGGCCCAACAGACCAAATCAAATAGGCAAGGCAAGAAACTAAAAGGAGATGGGAGAAAAAGTAAAAAGAGTCAACAAATGGACAAAAACATGACAAGAATAAGTCAAAATATATCAGTTGTAACCATCAATGTTAATGGCCTCAATTCACCAATCAAGAGAAACAGATTGGCAGAATGGATTAAGAAGCAAAATCCAACAATATGTTGTATACAAGAAACACACCTAGTGCAAAAGGAAGTCCATAGACTGAAAGTGAAAGGATGGAAAACAATTCTCCATGCGTCAGGAGTCCAGAAAAAAGCAGGGGTAGCAATCTTATTCTCAGATAAAGTAAATTTCAAACCAAAACTCATTAAGAGAGACAAAGAAGGACACTACATCCTTGTAAAGGGAACAATTCAAGAGGAAGAGCTGACAATCATAAACATATATGCACCAAATATAAATGCCCCCAACTATATAAAACAAATATTAAGTAACATGAAAAACCAAATAAGCACTAATACAATTGTAGTGGGGGATTTAAATACCCCACTATCACAAATTGACAGATCTACTAGGCAGAAAATCAACAATGAAATAATAGAACTGAACCAAGCTTTGGAACACATGGACTTAATAGATGTTTATAGAGTATTCCACCCCCAAAAACCAGAATATACATTCTTTTCGGCTGCACATGGATCATTCTCCAAAATAGACCACATACTGGCTCACAAAACAGGTCTAAATAAATGCAAAAAAATTGAAGTCATCCCCTGTTTATTATCAGATCATAGTGCAATCAAACTAGACATCAATAGCACAAGAAACTATAGAAACTTCACAAGCACATGGAAACTGAACAACACTCTCCTAAACAATCAATGGATTACAGAGGAAATTAAAGAAGAAATTAGACAGTTTTTACAAATAAATGAGAATGCCAATACAACATACAGGAATCTTTGGGACACAATGAAAGCAGTTCTACGTGGAAAATTCATAACATTGAATGCCCACACTAGGAAAACAGAGCGGGCTCAAATAAACAACTTAACGATGAAACTTAGACTCCTAGAAAAACAAGAGCAAGAAAAACCCAAAGCTCGAACAAGAGAGGAAATTATAAAGATCCGAGCAGAAATCAATGCAATTGAAATTAAGAAAACGATACAAAAAATAAATGAAACAAAGAGCTGGTTTTTTGAAAGAATAAATAAAATTGACAAACCCTTAGCTAATCTTATCAAAAAAAGGAAAGAAAAGGCTCAGATCCATGCAATTAGGAATGAAAAAGGCGAAGTCACAACAGATCCGAAAGAAATCCAGAGGATCATGAACACCTACTTTGAGAACCTGTACTCTAATAAAATGGAAAACACAGAAGAAATGGACAGATTTCTAGATACTTATGAATTACCAAAGTTGAACGAAGAAGATAAAAACATTTTAAACACCCCAATCACAATCAGTGAAATTGAAAATGTAATTAAAAACTTACCAACAAAGAAAAGCCCAGGCCCTGATGGATTCACTGCTGAATTTTACAAGACATTTAGAGAAGAACTACTACCATTACTCTTCAAACTTTTCAATGAAATTGAAAGAGAAGCTATACTTCCAAATTCATTCCTGGAAGCAAGTATCACTCTGATTCCCAAACCAGAGAAAGATACAACCAAAAAGGAGAACTACAGACCAATCTCCTTAATGAATATAGATGCAAAAATCCTTAATAAGATACTAGCAAACAGAATACAGAGGATTATTAAGAAGATCATCCATCATGACCAAGTCGGATTTATTCCAGAGATGCAAGGGTGGTTCAACATACGAAAGTCAGTGAATGTAATACATTATATTAACAAAGTCAAGGACAAAAACCATATGATCCTCTCAATAGATGCAGAAAAAGCATTTGATAAAATTCAACACCCATTCATGATAAAAACCCTGCAAAAAATTGGAATAGATGGTCTATACCTCAATTTAATAAAGGCTATTTATGAAAAACCATCAGCCAACATCATATTGAATGGCCAAAAACTGAAAACCTTCATGTTAAAATCAGGAACAAGACAAGGATGCCCACTATCGCCACTTCTCTTCAATATAGTTCTGGAAACATTAGCCACAGCAATTAGACAAGAGAAAGAAATTAAAGCAATAAAGATAGGAAAGGAAGAAGTTAAACTATCATTATTTGCTGATGATATGATACTCTACATTGAAGATCCAAAAAACTCCACCAAAAAACTTCTAGACTTAATTGACAGATTCAGTAAAGTATCTGGATACAAGGTGAATACCCAAAAATCAATAGCCTTTCTATACACAAATAACAGACAGACAGAAAGAGAAATAAGGGAAAAAATTCCTTTTACAATAGCATCCAAAAAAATGAAGTATCTAGGAATCAATCTAACAAAAGAAACAAAAGATCTCTACACTGAAAACTACAGCACTCTGAAAAAAGAAATCGAAGAGGATATAAAAAAATGGAAAGATATCCCCTGCTCCTGGGTAGGAAGAATCAACATAGTGAAAATGGCCATACTACCGAAACTGCTATATACATTCAATGCAATGCCAATTGAAATTCCAACACTATATTTCACAGAACTAGAAAAAAGAATCCAAAAATTCATTTGGAACCACAAGAGACCTAGAATAGCAAAAGCCATTATAGGCAACAGTCACATGGCACCAGGTGTAACAATTCCCAATTTGAAACTATACTACAAAGCCACTGTGATAAAATCAGCATGGTACTGGCAAAGAAATAGGCCTGAGGATCAATGGAACAGACTGGAAGACACAAAAACAAATGCAGATGTACTCAGCTACCTCATCTTCGACAAAGGAGCTCACCATCCTCAGTGGAGGAAAGATAGCCTCTTTAATAAATGGTGTTGGAAAAACTGGATATCAACCTGTCACAGATTAAAATTAGACCCTTATCTTTCGCCATGCACTAAATTAAAATCCAAATGGATTAAAGATCTAAATATTAAAACAGAAACATTAAACTTGCTGGAAAGTAAGTTAGGCAGAACTCTGGAAGACATTGGTATAGGAAAAGACTTTATGAACAAATCCTCAGTAGCACGGGAACTAGCAGAAAGAATCAACAACTGGGATCTCATCTTACTAAAAAGCTTCTGTACTTCAAAAGAAACCATTAGCAGAACTAAGAGACAATCTACAATGTGGGAAAAAATTTTTACCAGCTGTACCTCAGACAAAGGACTATTATCAAGGATATATAAAGAACTCAAAACAATCAGTCCCCCCAAATATAAAGACCCGATCCAAAAATGGGCATCCGAAATGAACAGACATTTCTCATACAAAGAAGTGAAAGCAGCAAGAAAATATATGAAAAAATGTTCCACATCACTGGTCATTCGAGAGATGCAGATGAAAACAACACTGAGATTCCACCTCACCCCACAAAGAATGGCTGCTATCAAGAAATCACACAATAACAAATGTTGGCGGGGTTGTGGGGAGAAAGGAACCCTCCTCCATTGTTGGTGGGAGTGCAGACTAGTGCAACCACTATGGAAATCAATATGGAGATACCTCAAAGAGCTTGGACTGGAGGTTCCATTTGACCCAGCCATCCCTCTGTTGGGTATCTTTCCAAGAGAACTAAAAGAATCATATCACAGAGAAGTATGTGCACCCATGTTTATAGCGGCACAGTTTGTAATAGCTAAATCTTGGAAACAACCTATTTGCCCATCCGTTGGAAACTGGATAAAGAAGATGTGGTTTTTCTATAAAATGGAATATTACTCAGCCATAAAGAGCGAGAGAATAGATTCATTCATAGGAAAATGGATACATATTGAAGATATACTCCTAAGTGAAATAAATAAGTCACACATGTGTAAGTACCAAATAGTTTCCCTGGTGTGAATATTCTGCAACAATGCATAAGATTCTAATAAGATTACTGACATTTAGAAATTTGAAGAAAGGAGCTAAAGGTGTAGGGAAGGTGTGATACGTAGGGGAAGAACAAAAAGGGAAAAGAAAAAAATGTGAGAGAATGAAAAAATGAAAATAAAGTGTTTGTAGATGTGGAGGGGAGGAGGGGGTGAAGGGAGGGCAGAGGTAAGGGGAAAAAGTGAGAATCAAGACTTGCCATGTAAAGGTACATGATCCCAACAATGAATGTAACTGTATTGTATCCCTAAAATGTACCAATAAACTCAATAAAATTAAAAAAAAAATAAGAGTATAGCTTCAATGTGCATCCATTTAGCTGTAAATGTCTGTAGTTTCTCATTCTTTATGGCTGAGTAGTACTCCTACATACAGAAAAATCACATCTTCTTTATCCAGTCTCCAATTGATGGGCAATTGGGCTGATTCCAAGTTTTAGTGATTATGAACTGTGCCTCTGTAAACATGGGTGAGCATATATCACTGTGGTATGATTCTTTTCATTCTTTTAGAAATGATAGCTGGGGCAAATGGAACCTCTAATCCTAGTTCTTTGAGTTATCTCCATATTGCTTTCCACAGTAGTAAAGCATAGGTTTTTTTTGTTGTTGTTGTTAGTGAAAATTGATTCAATTTGGATTCATTTTTATAGGACAAGCTTTGACCTACTTCTAGAAAGATCAGAAGACCTTCTCTTGTCTGAAACAAACACAACAGCCATACTGTGCT
The DNA here is from genome assembly GCF_012274545.1 of Fukomys damarensis. Lineage (NCBI taxonomy): Eukaryota > Metazoa > Chordata > Mammalia > Rodentia > Bathyergidae > Fukomys > Fukomys damarensis. The sequence continues at coordinate 3,831,442 of NW_022900940.1, read as the reverse complement.
ATTCATATCTAACAAAAAAGCACTGTTATTATTTGAGGGTCATTTATGATTCCTATGATTAAAAAAAGCAGAGTTGCTAGATTTAGAAACTGAAATGAGCACACCCATCCAAAGTAAACATCATTACCATCTGCCTCCTCCTCCACGTAAAATGTATAGAAAAACAAAACTGTTTGTTTGTACTGGATGCCCTAGCCATGCTCTGACACATTTTGATGATCTTGCCTGCATATTATACTGAAAAGAGTAAATAAATACCCAATTCTCACATGGAGTGCTCAGTAAAACTGTCTTCCTATGCAAATATCTGCTAAGGTTCATTTTGTTGGGGGTTTGGGCTCTGTGTTTTAATTGCATCTGTTCAAAGTTAGAACCTCTGAGGCTTTTAAATGTGTCAGCAAAAAGAAAAATTGTTTTCCCAATTCCACAATCCCTCACAGATACAAAACCACACACACACACACACACACACACACACACACACACACACATTTACACAGGTGCATGCCTAGACTTGACTCCTTTGTTGAAAGGCAGAAAATGCCAACTTGTACCTCTACCCAGGGATCTACTTGGGGAATGAATGACGAAACAAAAAAAAAAATTAAAAATACTGCACAGTGAGAACAGCAGCCTCTTGTGGGACCCAGCTGAGCAGGCTGATAGGGATGAAGGGCAACAGGTGAGGGAGGAAAAAGCCTTTGGCACTGACTCAGAGAAAATCACAAAGTTTCAGGTTAGAAAACAGAAAAATGCATTTTTGTATTTTATGTCTATGAAAAATCAGAGGAAAAAACTTTCTTTTCTTCCCTCATAAACAGAAAGCCTTATCGAAGTGTCGACAGTCAATCTAAGCATCCTTGGCTTAGAACTCAAACACAGTCCTGTGCCCTTTCTACCAGGAGAAGTTTTGAGAAAAGGTGTTTCTGAACCTGGTTCAGGTTCAAAAACAAGTTCTTTTCCTTCATTTCCAAATTTTATGTTAGGTCATGAACAAAACACTCTTGGAAAACTCAAACTTGTCTCCAACTCTGTTGCCTTGGATTCAGTTTATAAAGTGGATATAAAAATCCTTGCCTTACAGATAGGAAACATCCTGGTCAATATGTGCTGCATGCACGGGGATGCCCCCTTTGCTCCCCTTTTGCCCATTCCCAAGTCTCTCTGGATCTGCACACCTACAGCAGCTAAACAGTGGGACCTGACCTTGCTCCACCACCAAGGTTCTGAATGGGCGGTGGTGCTCGGCTCAGTACTCCTTAATTTAAACACCACCCAACAGGGGGTCATGGAGATAAAAGGGCATCAGATAAGAAAATGGACTTCAGAAATTATTAAACACTCTACAAAAGGGAAGTACTGTTCAAGAGAAAAGTTGCCTCCCGTGCAATCACTCACTTGAGCATTTGCTTAGGCAGAAGTACAGCTTGAGCTTTTAGCTTCCAGCCCAGTGACATCCATAGGTAAGGTAATTTTTCATTCTGCAAAGCTGAAGAAGATACGGTCCCTGAAGCCTAAATTCATCTGGAGTTGAGTCTACGGAGGAGGAGACAGGAGCCAGGCTGAAAGAGCTAGAAGAATGTGAGCCACAGAGTGAACAGTCATAGCACTAGATTATAATCCAAAGGGTGAAGTACCTATTTACATATCTATAATGCCTTACATAAATTATGGAATAAATAAATGGGAGGAAAGTAGTTTGTTTTCCTGTTTGAATAATTCCCAATGATATTTATACAGATTTCTCCAACCTCTCTCCTAACGCCATTCGATAAGATTCTCCACTTTGGAGACATTGTACTGAAGGATAAGGGACACCTGAGGGCTTATGGGTGCGCACCAGTGTGTGAATGTGTCAGGATGTACGAGAAATCCACACGTGAGGGAATGTGTATGAATACAGGACAAGGTATGATAGGGTATGTTAGGGGTGTGTGCATGCTCTACCTTACAAATATATTTTTTAAAGCCAAATTGAAATGTGTTGTGTTTCCTTCATGACATTCCCTGAGGTAAGCCATCATTGGATTTCTTTATTTCCTCATTTAAATTACACTCCTTAGATGAACACTTTAAATTTCTTACATTTTTTTCTTAAAGATGAACCATGAAACAACTGCCTGGGTGAAGCAGGAATTTTAGCATACTTTTCTTCCTGCCTTTTAGCTGTGGTAACATTAATACAGCTAAGGCTAAATGGAGAAAATACCAGGAATTAGCCATTTGACAAAAATAATAATTAAAAAGCATACATTGTACTCCTCCTTAATTTAATGGTTAGAACAATTTGATACCTTTAGGAATTGGGATTCTGCCAAAATTTCCTTCTTCTTTTTTTTTTTTTTTTTTTTTTTTTTTTTTTTTTTGTATTTAAACAGGAACCCGAGGAACAACCACTTTTCAGATAGATTCTGAATCATCCTTCCAAATGGAACCTATTATTTAGCACAACTGTTTTTATTACCACAGAGTTAGGAAGACACTCTGAAGGAAGCAAGACAAGACGGCTCCCAGGAGAGGGAAAAGGCTTTGAATTCCCAATGTTGTGTGTGTCCTTCATTTGGTCTATAGGATGGGAATGTGGCCAAACAGGTCCCTGAGATGCTCATTAGTACTAATGGGAGGGATGAGGCCCAGGTGCCTAATAAATGCATGCAGCACTTGAAGAGTTAGGTTATTTGGGAAGGCTAATTAATATCTCAGTGATCAACATTTTAGTATTTTTCGCTAAAGAGCCCTTCTTTTTCAGTGACTTCCTGTCAGTTTTAGTTGCTTCTCAGGCCACCATTTGAAAGCAGAGTTCTTCTCTACCAAAGGATAAAATCATAGGTTAACTATTTTTACAAGGAGTACCTAGCTGGAGAAAAGAACTGAAAGAGTCCTATGTCTTTTCCACACTGTCTTTGTGTTCAAAGGTAGGTATGTTTAAAAAAAGACAAGCAAACAAGCATGTGATATTGTTTGCTAATCAATGGCAGACTCATTTGGACTTCACTTTAGAAATTTGATGACAAAGAGGACTCTTCTGCCAAATACTTTGATTGATCACTAGAGCTTGGCTTTGATAGAGGCCACTGCTGGCAGCATGATGTGGGACCAGATGAAACACATGATCCAACTCAAAAGCATAGATGAAGCCAAGTATTCATGTTCTAATGCGACCTCATGACTCATGGTGCGACCTTAGATAACTTCTCTAACTCCACTTCCTATCTGTTCAATGGGCAACAGATTCATATTGTAGAATACTGAGGCTTAACTAGCTCGTGCACACAAACCAATATTGAAACAATCCTTGTGTTATTTATCACTCAGATAATCACATCTGAAAGCAGGGTGAGCCCAGCTCACACGCACGGAGTTAGAAGACAGAGACTTGTGATAGTATCTGAGTACCATAAGTGCAGTTTGCTGTCTACAATCTTCTGTGTTTTGACAGCTGGCCATGGCACCAACCTTTTCACTTCCATAGATGCATGTAAAGAGCCAGCATTTACCCCAATTGGTACAAATGATGTTTTTCATTCATCCAAGTGATCAGAGCTGTGCAGTCCTGTGAGTTCAAAAGAGGGAAACTAGAGTCATCATAGGAAAATGGATGCACACTGAGGCCATACTCTCAAGTGAAATAAATAGGACACACATGTGTAAATACTGAATAGTTTCTCTGGTGTGAAAAACTAAAAGTGTAAATAAGGTCCAAATTGTATAACTGATAAGGTGAAATAGGAAGAAGGGCTAAAGGTGTAGGGCAAGTGGGAAGGGTAGGGGAAAGGAAATAGGGACAAGAAAAAATATGAGAAAAGGAAAAAATGGAAACAGAGTCTTTGTAAATAGGGGAGGTCAGAGGGAGTGAAGGGAGGGTGGGAGTATGGGGAATAAATGAAAACCAAGACCTGCCATGTAAAGGTACAAGATCCCAATGATGACTATAACTGTATTATATACTTTAAAAGTACCAATAAACTCAATAAAATCAAATAAAAAGTAGGAAAACATTAATGTCATGAATTTAGGGAAAAGAGTAACTAGAATCTAAAAACACGCTATCTAACACTAGATATCTAACATTAGATAGCATATTTGAGAAAATACCAGGTGGAGAAACTGATTCTAACTGGCTATTTTGTACAAATGCCCAAGGTGAAGGAGACTGCTGATTTTTAGGGTGTGTGTGAGTGTGTGTGTGTGTGTGTGTTTGTGTGCTTGTCCATACACTGGTTGAATTTGCTAAAGTTAAAACTCCATAAGCACCTAAAGGTCAAGAAGTGTGTTTTTAATGCTCACTGAATAAGAAAAAAACACTTACTGGGTGCTAATTAATAGTTTTTGTTGTAAGTGCAGTAACTAATTGTAGCTTCTAATGTAATTACTGATCAAAAGTGGGTTATCTGAGGCACTGAAGATAACACACATTTGTTGGCTCAGTGTTCTGAAGTCCTTGACAAATACATAGGAGGATTTATAAAAGCATTTTCCTAGCTTGATTCAGATTGCACCGCTTTATCTCAGGGCCTACATTCAGCATAATGGTATTCCCATCCTACTCCTTCTGTCCACATCAGGCCATGGGCCACCTGCTGGGATGTAGATAACTAGTAGTGCGGTCTTTCTACTTTCTGCCTTAGGTCTGTCTGGCCCTGTCCCAGCCTGTAGTTCCTCAGTCTTCCCTTGTAAACTCTGCTCACACCTGTGCTATCAGCTCTGTAGTTTCATAGGCCATCCTGAAACCTGGTCAACTCTTGTTTTTGGGGGATGGTAACAGGGATTGAACTCAGGTCCTTGACCTTGCAAGGCAGGCCACCGAACTGCTGAGCTAAATCCCCGGCCCCCTGGTCAAATCTTGATTTACCAAAGTGGGATGTGGAAGTTCTATATAGGTGACCCGAGACTTCCGTCTCCACGGAATATTGTTAAGGAAGGTCCTCAGCTGCTATATTCTGCAATGTGTCACTGTACTAGGGCCAAGGCCAGGTTTTCATCACAGTAAGTAAAGATGGTCAATATATTGAGGCATGCCTATTCCTGGGGGGTACAGGACCCCTCTTACTTACGATTGATCTGGGCTTGAACACTCACCAATGGCCTTGCCCAACTTTCCTTATAATTGCTCTAATAACTCCCCTCTTTCCATCATTGGGAGCAGATTTCCCTCTCCATTTCTCTTAATAAATACATGCACATTTCATCTTTTTCTTAGCATCTGCTTCTCAAAGAAACCACACTAACTTAGAGAAAGTGGGTTTTTTTCATCCTAGTGATGCAGGAGTCAGGGTGTGGCAAAGCTGGCTGAAGAGGTGAGTAGGACCTGCCAATTACAAGACCCCAGGGAAGTACCAGATGAGTCTCAGGACCTTGTGTGTAGAAGTCTTGCAGGGCTCCTAGAAGATATGGATGGCATAAAGGAGACCAGATGCCAGAAGGAGCCTGCTATCATGACTCTTCACAGGAGCCCACCTGGGAGACAGAAGGTATACTTTCATTTTTGCTCTTTTTCTCTTTTCATCTTTTGTTCAGCCCAGGTTAGCTCTGCAGAGCCAGGAACCACCCAACAACTCTTAGGCATAGCAGTTCTCAAATAGGGGTGTCAATCCTCTCTGGAGTTCAGGAACTGGAAGAGTCCTGCAGAGTCATCCCACTACCCCAATGACATGGCAGTCACGTCTTCTTTTGAGAGGACTGTGAGGCCATTAAGGTTTCAGAAAACATGCTGCCATTCCTCCTCTTTGTGCCCATGATGGGTACTGCTAATCAATCATACCCATGTATGAAACGGCTGTGTGAGTTAGAATGTTTGCCAGGGATACAAGTGCTTATGGTAGAACAGATGGCAGGTGCTTGGTTCAAATCTGTCAGCAGGATCTAAGTGTAAAACTGGTAAGCCATTATAGTTTGACTTTTAGGAAGTTATTCCTTTACCAGGATTCTAGGTTCTAGGAATGTGTGCATGTTCCAGCACTGGATGCTGGCTACTGTCCCCATCAGCCTTCGAGCTCAGCATCTCGACACTCTTACCACCATCACTGTGGAGCAGACCATCTTCTACCATGTCTAAATTTTTTATTAAACAAGTTTAAAATTTTTTAATTTAAGAAATGCCTGTGCATATTTTTCTTTCTTCCCGTCCTAGGGACTGAAATGAACCCAGGGCCTATCTCTGAGCTCCATCCTCAGCACTTTATTTTTTATTTAATTTTTGAGATCGTGCCTCCCTAAGTTGCCCAGGCTAGGCTCAAGCCTGTGATTCTCCTACCTCTGCCTTCCAGAGTTGCGGGATTACAGGCCCAGCCTGTGCATTTTATTTACAAGGCTAACAAACAGTCTTTGAAGGCTTTTAAAGAAAACCAGTCATTCCTCGCATGCCTTTCATTTTTGACTCCCCCAACTCTTCCTCTAGTATTCACTTTCATATTTGTAAAATTTTACATATATTGCCATTTCATGTCTCATCAGGTTTTTCTTATCAGTTTTTTTCTAAGGGAGTAAAGATCTATTTAGCTCACAGTTTCTAGAGGCTTCCGGTCCATAATCGGCTGGCCCCAAGGCAGAGTGGCATGGAAGACAGGTCTTGCAGAAGAAAAACAATTCATGGCATACAGTTCATCAGCTTAAATCAGTCACTGACTTCACTGTACTCTGCACAAGAATGTAGCTCACCTCACTCTCATATCCTGACATTTTCCCTTTTCCTAAACACCAGTATAGTCCTTTGTTTCATGAAACAAATAGTCAACATTTATACTATTATGACTACGTAGCTATTACTGAGCTCACTAGAATCATGCCTCCTTTGTGTATAAATATTTCTGAGGGAGTTAATAGTTATTTTATCTATTGTTATCTCTATTATTATCATTCATTTTCTTGGTTCCTAGAGCCCTCCTTACTGGAACTCTTGGTCCTCCTATCCAATGGGAGCTGCTTCTTCTCTTAGACTGTTGATTAGCTGCATTCCTAGGCTTGTCTGTCTGTCAGCTTTGGGGGTGACACCCTCTATTTTCCTATGTTTCATGTCTCTCTTTGTCTTGGTCTGGTGTTGCATTTTACTCTCTCTCTGTACTTAGTCTGCTGCTGTTCCTCCAAGTATCTCTTTGCTCCAGTGACTTCCAAGGAATGATTGAGCAAGAAGAGGCCTTATTGAGTACTTGCCTATAGGAAAATACCTTCGTGCCATCCTTGCATTTATTTTGGTAGCATCTTGGGCAGCTTTCCAGCACTGTAATAAATACATTTTACATGGAGAAAAGTTTTATTTTGGCTCACAATTTTGGAGATTTTCATCCACGATCAAGTGGTCCTTGGGGCTTGGAAAAAGAAACACATTGTGATGTGTGTAACAGAGCAAAACTTTTCATCTTGTGGTTAGAAGCAACAGAGATGAGGAGATAGGGTTGGAGTTTCCCTGTCCCCTTTGAGGACAAGCCTCCAATGACCTAAAGATTCCTACCAGGCCCTACCTCCCAAAGCTCCACCACTGTAGGACAGCCTTCAACACAAAGGGCTTTGGCAGACTTTCCAGATCCCAACTCTCACAGGCAGTAATATATTTCTGAGATGGATGAAATCTATCCTTAAGGTTAAGTCTAAATCTAGAAAGGAAACATTTCTCCTCATTATTTAAAATGTACTTTCTAGATTCCAATGCCACTGCTGAGAAATCTAATAAGGTTTTGTTTCCTGATTCTTTGTTCTATTATTTTCCCCCATTGAAGGTTTTAGGATAATTTCATTAACCTCTGAGGTCTGAAATTTCAATCCCAATATGCTTTGGTATGGTTTTGGTTTGGGTTGAGAGGCAGAGGTTGGTGTGCAAGAAGTTTGTTGGGACCTGCTCTCAGAAATATTTGTAAGGGAAAAGAAAAGCAAGAATGGGCAGAGTTAGAAGGTGAACTGCAGAGACTTCAGCCAATCCTAAGGTGAATTCTGGAACTGAAAAAACCCTTCATAGTTGTGAGCTGAGGTATGCTAAACTGGGCCTTTTGCCCTCTTCCTCTATTGAACCATCATTAATTCAAGGTGTCTTTCAAAAAAACTTGAGCTTGGGTTAGTCAGCAGCCTTGGGTCAAAGGCCCAAGAGAGAATCTTTTGAGAACAAGCAGTCAGCAACATCTGCTGATATGAAGGAGTACATGCTATGGTTCTGGGGCAAAATCTGGGAGGACCACGGCAGTACGCACTGCCATGTGGTTCTCCTTTTAAGCATTGTGCCAAGCTTTTGCTGAACTCATTCATTCCGAACAGTTATGTCCTTCAAATTTGCAGGGATTTTCTTGAGTTAATTCTTTGATGATTTCTTCTCCTTTTTTCTCCTTTCTCCCCCTACAGATCCGATTTTGTTTCTTCAGTATTGACCTACTCTTCTTCTTTTGATCACTTTAATTTACATCCTAAAATGTTTATTCATCTTTATTTTACAATGCACTTGCTATGACCATCTAATGATGTGGTGAGTACCAAAAGATATGGGTGGGCACCAAGCACATCTGCTATGTGTATTAATAATTTACTTAGGGCCAGGGATTTAGCTCAGTGGTTCCACCATTTGCCTAGCAAGCGCAAGATCCTGAGTTCGATCCCCGGGACCAAAAATAATAATAATGATGATGATAATAATAACTTACTTATCCTATAGTGTCATTTTGGAGAATTTGGGGAGGAAGAATATATAAATGATATGTGGTCTGTCTGACATCTGACCCAGAATCATCACGTATAGACTGTTTTATTCAGTCTGTCACTGCTTCTCTTCACCTGCTTCACTTGAAGCATAATCAAAGAGAAGCTACTCAGCTCAAGGTGAAAGCAGAGAATAAGCTGTACTATCTGCAAGACTTTACCAAAGACTTCAGAGTAATGGGAATGCATCACCACATAAAGAAATCTAAAATTAGTTGTTAAACTTGGCTGCTCTCAGAGCCTACAGGTCTGATTCATTTCCAGAGGTATCACTTGGGTGTTTCATTAGTCCTCACTTTGCCTCATGTTTCAGGGAATAGCTCACATCTTTATGCTTAAAATTCCTTCAGCACATCTTCTCTATCTGTGCCTACAAGAACCAAAGCAAAGACAAAGCTTTCTGTTTCTAAAGTCTTGGGCTTTCCAATAACCCAGGACTGGCCTCCTTCTAGGGTGACTGACTGGTGGTTGGAATTTCCATTCTGTTTATACCTCCCAGGTCTTCCATAAGGTTTTATTTCCCCAAGTTGATTTCACGAACACACAAACAACCAAGTTCGTGATGTGAACACAGCTTCCCCCCTAAAATTTGTATCTGGAAACCTAATCCCTAATGTACTTGCATTAAGAGGTGGAACAGGTGGGAGACGGCTAAGTCGTGAGGGCTACACTCTTATCAGTGGGATTAGTGCCCTTAAAAAGAGGCCCCAGGGAGCTTAGCTGCCCCTTCTGCCTTGTGGGGACAGATGATGTATCATTCACAAGGAAAACAGGCTCTTATAGGGACACCGAGTCTCCCAGGGCCTTGATCAGGGCTTTTCCAGCCTCCAGAACTGTGATCCACAATTTTTTATTATTTATAAGTCACTCATTCTGTAGCATTTTGTTAAGTAGCAAAGACTGATGCACCAAGGGAGCCCACCTCCACTTCATTTTGACAACCAAGGCTCCACATTCCTCCTGCCATTTTATACTTTTGGTTCTCTTTCTTCAGTGGGTAACCATCAAAATTTAGGACTTTATAATCTGCATATTTATAACAAACACCTATATAAATGCACACAAGTGCTCCCCAAAAAACACCAGGCAATAATATAGAGACATCATAAAAATTATAGCTTGCAGGGATGAAAATGTTCATTGAGCAAAATAGTCTTATGTTGTGCAGAGCAGTTAAACTCTTAAAATCATAATTCCTCCAGAAGAGGATCTTCAATCATATTTGTATAATCAATGCTTTTTCCACACCAAGAGACACTTAGCTGTAAAATGATATCACTGTCCACCTCCTGCAAACAGAAAATTGTTCCATTTGGGAGATGTTTTTCTGAGTGTGAGCGCTTCACGTTTATGATGTTTCAAGTCAATAATGGGTTCACATCCCAACTACATTTTTTCTATTAGTGTGTCCTTGAAACTTCGATTTAATTTTCTTATCCTTCCATTTTCTCATCTGTAAAATGGGCATAGTGAGCTTCCCTCAAAGAATTATGTTGCTGAATTTATGTAAGGAAATCCATGTAAAACATCTTCACACACCATCTGCTTAATGAGAAAGAAAATGTAAATACTGATTACCATTATTATTCACTCAAGCCTGGCTGACTTTTTTGCTTCACAATTACAGTATGATAAGTTGGTTTCTATGTTTGAAGACAGAACACAAATAATGTAACTGGAAAAATTCAGACTTATATGGAGAGTACTCATTTTTAAGAGTTCAGAGTAGCTTTTTAGCCCCAGATCTTGACTTGGCCTCCTTTTTGGGGCTGAATCCCTTGTTTCAGTGTATTCAAGAGGAGGGCCCCAATTCTGCATCTCTGTTCTCTTCTGACCCTAAAGACAGGCTCTGGGAATCCTTGGCCAATTCCAAGCTGACCATTGCCTGCTGGTCTGCACTATTCAAAAGATGAGTGGTAATGAGCAACCTCCTAATTACCAGGGCTTCAGCCCTTGTCAGATTATACATCTCTTCCTGAGATGTAGATAATTGGTACTGCCAAGGAGAGGAATGTATAAAGACTGCGATAATAAGCACATATTGAATTCAGTTAGAGGGGCTATTTTCTACGGTTTTTGTTCACAGCACCCTTACATAAAAAGACTTCCCTTTCTCTGTTCGCATGTCCGAAGAAAGGGAAATGTGTCTTTTCGAAGGTGTATTGGTGAGACGGGAACTTAGTGGAAGGTTATGCTTACTCTTCTCTCTTGGAAGATGTTTAACGACTAAACATGAACAACATAGATGCCATCCAGTTAGGTAGGTTTTTAAGAGTTGGGTACCTGGTGATGTGAAAAGCACTTGGCTTTTTCAAATGGAAACCGAGGTTTCAAACCCCAAACTGCTACTCGTAAAGTTTGGGCATGTCTTTTGTCACTTCTCGGAGTCTCAGCTTCCTCATCGGTGAAACAAAACACACCCACTTCGCAGAGGCTCCAACGCAAATTAGAGAAAACCCTAAGAGTAGTGGCCGCCCATAGTAGGTGGTAGTCATTTTCCTCCTCTCTCTGTCCCTCCCTCCTCCCTCTTCCATTTTTCTTTCTCACTTCTTTCTTCCCTCCCCTCCTTTTCTTTTCCTTCCTTTTAACAGAATAATTAGAGTTCTTCTTAGGGAGATTTTTTTTCACTTTTCTGTTAAACATTAACAGATTCCATTTGACAGATTTGTACAGATGCATGACAAATTTTGGTCATTTTCACAACCACATCCTCTTCTCAATCCACCCTCTCTCCTACTTTCACATTTGGGGAGCTTCAATGTGTGGAATAGATTTTGCTCATATCCATCCTGCCTCCTACCCATCCTTACACCTCCATTCCCCTCCTCTTTTCCCCTTGGCTAGTAGTCTCCCTTCTACTTCCTTCTTATTTTTAAAAAATTCCACATGTTAGTCTGTGTCTGGCTTATTTTACTCAACATGAAGGTCTGCAGAAACATCTATTTGCTTAGGTCGATTTTTAAAAATACTTTTTTTCTCCCCGGTACTGGGGATTGAACTCAGGACCTTACATTTGTGAGGCAGGCATGGCGCCACTGAACTAAATCTCTGGCCCTGATTTTTAAAAAATAAAACCTTCAAGCACTTACATTGCTAGGCCTTGATGCCAGTAGAAAGCCAAACAGTTATATTTGAAAAAAGTCTATACCTGGAAAAAGTGTTTAATTCAAGTTTCCATCACTGTTATAAGAAATTAAGCTCTCTGAAGTGTACATCTCAGCATATTTGCATACGTGACCAAACACATGTGATGACTTGTACTTAGGTGACACGCAACTATACACACGTAGCACATTAGACATCAAGAACCTGAATATCTTTCAATGGGAGCAATATTCCTATTGATTATAATCATATTGTAAAGACAGTAAAAATTATTAGATAACTGTATACTTGGATATCATAAGAGATGATCTCAGTGACAATCTTGAGTGAAATGCAGCAAGTCTGTATATTTTCCTAGCTAAAAAAGAGCAGGCACAATACTCTTTATCTGCTATCGTTGAAAGGACAAACAAAACAAAACTGCAAATATTTGTGCCTCTGGGAGGAAACTGGAGGACTGGAATATCAGAAGGAAACTTGCTTCTGTAGGCTCTGAATTTATAGAGGCACACAATTTTTTTTTAAGAGAAAGACAGAAGTTTGAGTTGATTTATAGAATTTCTGTCTTCTTCAGGAAACTCTCTTGAGAGAGTTGGAAAGCAATGTCAGATGACTTCTCACCTGGGCCTCAACCCTGCACCCTGAACATAATCACCTGCAGAGTGCGCTAAACATACAGGTCTGAAAGGCCCATCCAGAGGTACTGACTCCACAGTGCCAGAAGGTGGGCAGATGAGTAATTCCCAATTAAAAAGGAGCACCATCACTTTAGGATGCACACACAGGACTGAAGGTCACTGATGTAGGGCGAACATTCTCAGTAATTTTCAAATATCCTGCAATGACAAATATCTCAAAGGTATCACAGAGGCAATACTCACTATTCGTGGTAGGGGTAGGAGTGGTGGGAGGAAAATAGAATGTGGGTAGATGAGGCTAGAGACGCACACACAGTTCTGCTTTCCACTGCTACACATTTTGAGACTACCTGAAATTTCCCTTAATAAATGGACTTTACTGCTAAAAGTATCTGAAAATTATCTTTTCCATTTCAAGAAAAACACTTCAATGGCATCCCCTCCGAGGGATGGGTCAGCCCTAGGTAGACTAAGAGCCACATTTTCCTTTGTTCTCATGTTAATTCCAACATGCAGGTATAAGTGCGTTTATGCCCATGTGTACAACTGAACAGGTGATGTGTGCACCTGTACATAGCCTGCTATAGGAACAGAGACTTTTCGTACGTGTATCTCCCACCAGACAAAACCCAGTGACCTTTTTCTGTAAACAGTGGGACATTAAGCAACCTCTCGCTCACCCACTCTGCCATTATAGCATGATAGCAGTTCTGGTTAATATGTAGACGAGTGGGGATGGCTGCATTCCAATGAAAGTTCATCTAGGCACATTGAAATTTAAATTCCATATCATGTGTATGTGTCATGAAATAATGTTATCTGTTTTATTTTTTTCCTTCCATTTAAGAAACTAAAAGCCATTCCCAACTCGTGGAACATATATTAACACAGGGAGGACTGGATTTGTCCATCCTGAAATACTTTACTGTGTTCTCCCAAATACTCTCCCTTGTTTCAAATACTTTCCCCATTGTTCTTGCCTCTTTCTGAAGTATGTCTAGAAGTCTTCTTTTGTGAGTGTCTTTTGTCGTTGTCATGGCTGCCTCAGTGTCCTGAATCGGTTCAAAACATTTACCTTTCATGGTTGTTTTACTTTTGAGAAGACCCAGAAATTGGACCAGTGCCAGATCTGGTGAATAAGGTGGATAAGGACAAACCATAATATTTACACTAGTCTGCCTTTCTGTTGGATGACATGCAACGGCAGCATTCACCAGATTTTTTTTTATCATACGTCCTAAGGAAAAGAAGACTTCTAGAACTGCTTCAGAAAGGGGCATTAACAATGGAACAAGTAAGTCTGAAGCAAGGGGTAGTGCTCTGAGGAGGATTAATGGCAGTGTGTCTTTTATTCTGATCAATTAAAAATTTTGACATTCATCATATTTTTTGATCACCCCTTGTATATTCCCCTCATCCAGTAATCCTTTCAGAAGCTGAATGTCTAATCACAGAAAGTCTAAACTGTCTCCTTCTTATCAACACCAGGCACTCAGCTGACATTAGAAAGCATAAAAAAATGCTGTCTTATCTATGGTCCTTATTTAAGATACACTTAGGTCATCCACAACAGTCTGATCTTTTTCTTCAAATATTTCCTGACTAACACTCTTGGACCAATGTCTGAGATTTAATAAATACACAAAACTATAAACCATGGACTGTGCTATTAAGTGTAGCAATATTGGCTTAGTCTTAGAAATTTCTGTCCTTTTCTGTTCAGTAAAATGTGCACTATCTTGGACCTTTTCTATCACTCCATTTGGTATCATATTCTCTCTCTCTCTCTCTCTCTCTCTCTCTCTCTCTCTCCTTTCTTCCACTCTGTCTTGGTGACTTATTTAAAGTCACAAAGCTAGTAATTGAGAGAGCAGAAGCTCAAATCTAATCTTTCTGATAATAAGGTACATTTCCTTTCCACTGTACATCAATCAGATATAATGTGTTGAGAATAAAAAAGATACTTAATCCTCACGTTTAAAGATCTCACAGTCTAGTGAAGGACACAGTCAATTTAATTACAGTATAACTGCTTTGCCCTCTTGGTCCATTTTTGGTTGCTATAACAAAATATATAAGGTTTGGATACTTTATAAAGAAAAGAGGTTTATTTAGCTCACAGTTCTGGAGGTTGAAAAGTGTGGCTGGCATATGCTTGGCTCTGTTGTGAGCCTCATGGCAGATGTTATAAGGGTGGGGAGAAGGAGAGAGGAAGAAAGGGAGAAAGATGTCACAGGATAAGACAGAAAGCAAGAGACAAGGAGACACCAGGCTTGCTCTTTTTGAAACAGCCTCCTTTTGAGGGAATTAATCCACTCCTTCCAGATGTGACACTCTCCCTTGGGGCAGTATTAATCCGTTCTTGAGAGTGGAGCCCCTGTAGCCTAATTACCTCCCACTAGGTCCCACCTGTTAAAATCTTTGCCGCCTCAACAGCACCACACTGGGGACCAAGCTGCCAGGGCTTAAACTTCATGGGGGGGGGCACACTCAAAACATATCAAGCTATAGCACGAGTATGTTGCAAAATTATACCTAGGGGTCAGATCTCTTACCTGAGCTCCAATCTCATATCACCAGGCTCCACTGCACAGTTTTACTTACACATTGTTTGCATTATCTATTGTTGTTTAAGAAAACAAACACCCAAGGTATATTGGCTTTAAACAACAATGACTCATCCTCATGGAATTTTGGATCAGCTGAGCTCAGCTGAGCGATTCTTTTACAGAGGTCACTCTAGTGTAGACATTCAACTAAGACCTGGGCTAGGGTTTTCAGGGGCTGTCTCTCTGCTCACAGTCTCACAGCACTCAGGGGCATGGCCTAAGCTTCCTGACAGCCTGGTGGCTGGTTCCAAGAGAACAAGCTGCAATGCACAACCACTTTTGGAGATTCTCTTTGCTTGCATCTTGGGAAGGTTTGATAGCCAAGCAAGTCACATGACTCAGCCAATGTGAGTGGGGACTACACAAGAGCATGAGCACCAGGGCTGGGGTCAGTAAGATAGACTGCCATAGGGTTTAGCCTTTACCTCTGTATATTTGACTAAAATCACTGTGTCCCTTCAACGTAAACTCATACTGGTATTTTTATTTCTGGTATCACCACTTTCAGACTTTGGAGTAATCAACCCTGATACCTACTCTACTTACTTCTCATTAGTTCCCAAATTCCTTTCCATACCTTCTAAAATATTTTCCTTTTTCCCTTTCCCTTTTCATATACACTGCTGCACCATTACCTAACTCAGAGGGTCCTGACTGCATGCTGGTGCTCACTGCCATGCTGTAGAAGGGTTTTAAGTAGAGGAGATCGTGATCCTCCAGTGAAGATTCAGGAGGAGGTGGTGCCCAGGGCAGCTGGAGTCTCTGAGCCCATTTGCCCCTGTGAGCGATGAATACATCATTTTCCAGATGTGCTGTGACCTGGAAAATACCAACATAACTGAAGTTCTTGTCTTCTGTTCACCTTTCTTTTCATCTTGCCTAAGTTCCAGTTCATGTTTTACCTTTCTTTTAATAACACATGTTGCCTATTGCCTGTAGATCAAACTGGCATTCAAAAAATTCCTGCCATCTGACTTGAACTACTTTTTTGGCTTTTGCTCATTTTTCCACAAAACAAAGCAAAGCAAAACTAAACTAAACACAAAAACTACTCCTTCCAACCTCCTCTGGTGAGCACCTCCTAGGTAAGAGTGTCTTAGAGCAAGCCTACTCTCTTAGGAAAAATCTCCCAACCTCTGATCTGCTATAAATTTGAAGTTCCTCATGCACCATGAAGGCTACCAGAGTATTCCAGTCCATGGTGATTTCTCTGACCTCCAAAAACATGTCTTTGAGAAGGCACTTATATAGTTACATACTTTCCAATGGTGGCTGCTAGCTTCATGTGCCTCTTTAATTTTAAATTAATTAAATTTAAGTAAAAATTTAAAATTCAGAGTCACTAACCATGTTTCTAGAGCTCAGTAGCCATGGAAGGTTAGTGACTGCCGTATTGGACAACAGTGCCATGGGAGAACATCATCATCCCAGAAAATCTTGTTGATCATCTAGGTCTCCACTGCTTAATTGGCAGTAAACCTTCATTTCTGACTCTGGATTGGGTTTGCAACAGCCACCTCTCAGCTCCTTGATTTTTTAGGTGTCTCCTAAAATGGAACCTGAGACCTCCAGGTGCTTCCTTTTCCAGACTCTCTGGCCAATGCAACCTCAAGGGATGCTTGTTGGGGAGGGTTCTCAGAGCAGGAGCTTTTATATGATAAGGGAGGGGATTATGAGAGGAGAGCTGTCTCATCACATATTCCCTTGCCCTTGAAAACAAACATGTGAGAATGTCTTGTCTAACTCTACAGCAGCCATCTTGTGACCATGAGGAAAATGCCAAGACCATTTTAGATACCTACTCAGACCCCTCAGATGGTTTAAGCCACCAAACCAACCCAGGAACTGCCTACTCTCCCAGACATCCAGATATAAGGGTAATTATGGTATCTTATTATTTAAGGATTCCATTAGTTAATTTTCTGGTTATTTTCAGCCCTTAAGCCTTCCTGCTAATAAAACCACATTAACATAGGGAACCCATATTGGACTTCCTATGCAGCCCCCTCTTCTGACCCACGTGGTTAGAGAGACAAGGCTCCCCCAAGGATGTTTGTACCATGTGCCCTTGGCCTCCTGGCCATATTTGGCTGGCTCAGAGGTGGGCATTTAAATCAAGCTGGCCTTATGGAGCTCTAAATTTGAAAGTCAGACTTAGAAATCCCAGGACATGTTCACTTTTCTCTCTGAACAGAGGAAACACAAACTTTGGAATTCTGGGTGGCTTGATATACCGCATGGCATGGGGGTTAGAGAAAGCTAGAATATGAGGAGATAGAAATGAAGAAGAAAAGAAAGTTTTACTAGAGCTTTATCTTTGGTTCAAGATAAGGCCTTCAGCATCAAATGTTTTGGGTTTGCCAGGATCCATCCCTGTTTTAAGTTCTACTTCTACAATTACCATAAGCCCCGTGGAAAGAGATCAAGTGGAGATTTAATGCTTTCAGTCCCAAAGCATCTAAGTTCTGACACACAGTCTACACCATTAGTAGAGCAGCCTGTATTTGTGTCTAAGCTCTGCAACCACATTGTGACTATGTTGACAACATCTGGAAAACTCTCTTGAACTCACTTGCAGCACATAGTAGGTGCTTCATAAATTCAGGTGAGCTGAGCACTGCTTTGGAAAATCAGCGACGAGGGGCTTCTGAGTTGGACCACAGGCTTGTGAATTTCTTTTCTGAAATTCTCTAATCTTAGCCTATGTGAAGAAGTGTGTCATTTTAACAACAGCAACACTTCAATCTAAATTTGTACCTGAAAGTTACACCAGAAAGGTGAGAAGGGAGGAAATATCGTTCTTCATTTCTACCTCCAACATACACTCGAGACAGATCAATTAAAAATTTTTTTTATATCTGGTAGTGTAATGTCAGTGACATGTTGAAAGGAAGTCCTTGGGTCTCATTGAAAGCTTTGCCAGGTAATCCAGTCACACTTAGATTTGAGAACATTTGCAGTGTGTGAGTTGTGATTTGTGTGTGTGTGTCTACACTCCCCTTTATGGTTTGTCATCAAAGATAATTGAATTAAAATAAGACATTATTGACTTCACTTTTTCTGTTTTCATTTGCCTCTGTTTTCCAACTAGTGCCAAAGTTCTAAGTCTTGAACTGATTAGGATTCTTATTTCATTCATTTATTTAGCATCTCTCATTAAGTCCCAAGTAAATATCAATGAAACAAAACTGAAGATGATATATATTCTCCTTCATTAACTTTTTCATAGCACTACTACCATTAAAAAAAATCATCTCCTTTAGTCCACCTGCCCAGCCCTTAGATGTGGAACTTGTTCACAGCTCTTGTTGCAGTGCCCTTTTCTAAGGCTAGAAGGGACTTGTCTCCAGCACAAAGTGAAGACCAGCAAAGTGAGTCTTGGAACTGAACACTTGATTTTCCAAATGCTGGATTGACCCGACCGGCCATGTTGGGAGGTGCTACAGCACAAGCTTGCAAGACCTTGGCTCTGGAGTCAGAGTCCCAAACCAGCCACAGACCACTTCTATGGTGAAGGGTGTATTTCACAACCGGTCTAAGCCTCTCTTCCCTTCTCTGTAAAATGGAACAATAATAGTACCTAGCCCACGGAGTTAGCAAGATTGTACGAGACACCATCTTTGGAGTACGTGCTCAATAAATAATAGACTATATATGGTGAACCATTTTATAGAGTCAGTTAATGTAAATCCAGATGTTGGAGCAAAAGGCAAAAATGTTTCAAGGTGGCCTGTGCCTTCAGCCCAGGTGAAGTGGACGGGCTAGTTGGCATCAGGCCAGGAGTGTGTTTTTCTTCTACAGGGAGATGCACTCAAGCCCAGGTTCTCATGGCCCTCAGCCTCCCTTTCCCAGATGAGAAAGGAAATAATATCCAAGGTCCCAGGCATGGGGCAGCTGGCACTGCCAGACTACCCTTCTTTCTTAAATTCTCATCTCCGAATCCAGAAGCCTGGTACAGAGAAACGCATGATGGCCTTGCACAGGAGGGAGCACAGCAGAAGGCCCTAATCTGTGAATTCATGTGGGATAATAAGAGAATGGGGATGCATATCTCCCTTGCTGATCTTGCTCTGTGGAAATCTCCCTTTTCCCAACAAAGGCTACTCTTCCAACCCCAGGGTTTGTCCTGGACTCTAGTGCCTGACAGGAAGGACTTCCAAAACACCCACCTTGTCTAACATGTAGGGAAGAGACAGATGCTGACTGACTAGATGGGATTGATCTGAAAAGCCCTTATGTAGCTGTAGAAAAACCAAACAAGCACTGAGTGAACGAACACCCAGAAAACCCTGGCTAACTCCCTGAGAAGCTTGCCTGCTGTTTCTCATTCTGTGAAGATGTTCACATTCACAGTGAATTTTTGTATTAGAGATTTGGTATTCCTTTTCGTAAAAGGGGTCCTCCAGTGGTGCTGGTTTGAGGTTCCACAGACCCTGCTTATGACTGATCATCAATGTCGTTTCCTGGCAAGGGGAGAGAGAATGCTTGAACACGGCCGACACAGGGCCCTGGTGTGATCCAACCACTTCGCTTCGCAAAGGAGGAAACTGAGGTCCGGGGAGAAGGGAATCACTCTCTTGGCCCCACAGCTGGGGACAATGATGGAACTTTAACATCCCCTCACACCACAGGCAACACCATGGGAGCAGCACTTCTGGTCCTTCTTTCTTCCTCTTCTTTCCCTCTTTCCCAATAGACAAGGAACACATCTGAGGCAATGTGGCAAGTGGGTAAATGTCAGCCCCTGGAACCAGACTGGATTCAGATCTCAAGGTCAGCACTTGACAGCCAGAGACTTCATCTCTCCGTGCCTTGGCTTCCTCTGCTGCAAGAGTGAGGCTGGTAATAACTGTGCCTGTCTCATTCTGCTGTCACAACGAACAAATAAATGAATTCCTGTGCATACTTAGGAGATCGGCTGCACCAAGGAAGCACTCAACATGCACTGGCGAGAGACCAGAGCAGCGTGCTGTGTGGCCCTGTTCAGCATTCTGGTTGTGGGTCTGCTAGTCCTTGGTTATTCTATACTCCATTCCTATTTCCAAAGAGTACAGATCTCAGAGTGGGGCCTCTGAAGAGTCACCCAGAAGTTCCTCTTTCTTTCTCTGTCACAGGCAGTGAAAAAGCAGTGGTTCCATGAATATGAATTGGGACTGGGATGAGATATGTCAAGGTCCAGACTTGGGTGGAATACTTGAGGCCCAGAAGTGGCTGCAGGTCAAGTCACATTCGTCAGACAGTTTTTACCAAAATTATGCCTGTGTCTTCACCTTCCGTCTCATATGAGTCCATCTTCCCATTGGTTAAGGATGGGGAGAAGACAAGGCAGGAACACGGTGCTTTCTCATTGCCTCTGTTCAAACACCAGCAAAAGTCAAACCAACTCTGCAAGTCAGGACAACCAACTCCAAGTATAGTAGCATTAGTAGTGTTCTTTTCATCCCTTACTGCAGATCAGTAAGCAAGTTTAAAGATTAATGCGATCTTGGCAAACTCCATGTTCTTCCTGAAAATTATGTGGATTTATTTTAAAAGAAGATAGAAAAGAGGGGAAGAGAAAGAGGAAAGAGAAAACAGAAATTAACTTCGTCTGTTGCCGGTGACAAATTCATCTAGCTACTACTGGTCCAAAGCCTGAGGAACATTCTTTGCTTCAAAGAGAGTTGCAGAAAATAAAGAGCAGTACATGTGCCAGTACAAAACGTCCTCCACAGCAGAGAAGGCTCACCTCTCTCATGACAAGACCCATCGTAGGAGGTCTTGGGAAGCTCTATATCCATAGGGCATGATGGGTATTGAATAGATATCATAGTTCTGTGGATAAGGAAGAAAGAAAGAGAAAGTGGAGGGAAACTTTTCACACTTCTGGTTTTCTAAAGCTACATGTAGCTAAAGAGAAAACCTCTGGCATGAGCTAGGGCTCATAATATCCACAAGAATGAAAGCTGAGATGGGGCAAATAGAGGGGAAGGGAGGGAATTGGGAGGGAAGGGGAAGAGGATTAACAAAAGAAATATGTGCTGGGCATGGGGGCTCACACCTGTAATCCCAGCACCCAGGAGGCAGAGGCAGGAGGGTCGCTGAGAGTTCGAGGCCAGCCTGGGCTACACAGTGAGTTAATGGACAGCTTGAACTACAAAGTGAGACCCTGTCTCAAAAAAAAAAAAAATGCTGTAGTATGTAGTGTACCCAGTTCCTAAGGTGACTGAAAATGGCATGTACTGCAAACACGTATTGATAAAATCTGTAAAAATGAAAAAAACCTCCCTCCCAAGATTCCCCAAGAAAACTTAAAGAGGTGAGCCACACTCTCTTCCCGTTTCCAAATCTACAGACAGAGACCTCTTCTTCACATCCAAACGTGAGATGACCATTTGTTCACGACACCTTGCTCACCCTCCTAGTTGGAAGTTTAAGGAAACTATTGGTTTTATTGCTTTTATACCCTCCGTGAGACTGGCTGGCAGATCCCAGACCCGCTGACTCCCAGACCAGTGGTGTTTTTTTGAATCATATTTTTCTAGTTCTTTCCATTTCTCTGAGCCTCTGCAAACAGGGCTTCACGGGGGTGGGGGAATCTGCCTTTCAATGCGAATGAAGACATCTTGGGGGAAAACAGAAAGAACAGCAAATGGGATGTTCATCTAAATTAATTTCCATTCGACTACTTCAAATTAGGTTTCCCTGGCCAAGCAAAAGCAGCTGATCAATAAAGACTGAAGGTCCCATCACACCCCAGTACTGCGCAGGGCCTTCAGGGAGCTGCGAAGGAACGTGTCTTAATGTGTAAGACATGATGCCTGCTTCTCTTTTGCTCTCTACAGGGGTTTGGAGAAAACCTCCATCTCCCTGCTTTGATTGTTTCTATCCTGGAATGGGGATTCTAACGTGTTTCCCTCCTGTCCCAGGTGAGCTGTGAGAATCAGTGAGGACGTGGTACTTCAGAGCCTACACGGGCCGATGCGAGTGTTCAGCTGCAGAGGAGAAGGAAGGGTGCGCTTTCCACTGTGCAGAGAGTTTCAGTGTCAGCTTCTATGTGATTAATGATTATTTCTCCCCATCTTTCAAAATCCAACAGGCAAGTCTCTCTGACTAGATTCCTTGTGGTTTTGGTTGAGGATAAGAATGTGCAACCACGACCTGAGATACTCAATAAGCAGTACATTTTTAAAAAATGTTTTCTTATTGGGCACAGAAGTAAAAGCAGAGGACACAATACAGTGAACCTCCATATGTCTCTCATCTAGCTTTCAAAATTATCATCACATAGCCAGTCAGGTTCCAATGATACTTCTATCCAAAATAACTTGTTTCTTCCTTAAAAAACAGCAGTTCAACTGCTCACCTCCATTGTCAGACTATCAGAAATTTAGTTCCTCTCCTTGGGTTGTTCAAAGATCCTGAGGTCTCAGACAGACTGCAGTGCTTGAGGAGGCATATTTGGAGTGTGTCCTGCACTGGTTACTATGGGGCTTCTCACTGACAACAACTGAGCTGGGGCTCTCTGCTTCCCTCCACATTGCAGAGCAGAGGAGATAGGGCTGTGGCCAGAGCTCCTGGGACAAGTGTCCGGCTGCAGCATCCCAGGGTGGCCCTGAAAGCCCTTCCCTTCTGAGATCTGGCCATGCCCACGTTGCCTGGTAGAAGGCACAGCTCATTCCTGGGTGTGGGTCCTTGAGACATGGGTGGACACAGCCCTGTAGCCCTTCCCTAATTTTGAGAACTTTGCTTTTTCCTCTCACTTTCTTAAGACACCTAACACCAAGTGCGATCAACAGACCAGGACCTAACTGTTCTCCCCCACTGTTGCTTGCTGCCTTTGCCTCCCAAGGGATTTCATTACACAATGTCTGTACCAATTGCCTCTACTGATTTAACCTCCTTCTTGGTTTCTAGAGCATGAGCTCTGAAGAGACAGACAGGCTGGGTTAAATCCCAGGTCGATCCCCTCCTGACTGTGTGACCAAGGCAAATTACTTAACCTCTCTGTGCTCTTTCTCCCCATTTATGGATAACCACAGTTCTGACCTCACAAGGTTTTTTCAAGAACAATGAGTTCATTACACACACACACACACACACACACACACACACACACGCATATGTATGTATGTATGTGTATATATATATATATATATAGCACTTGGAACAGCCTCAGCCTTCAGCAACCCCTAGGGTTAGCATTGTAATGCTAATTTTATAGACCAGGGTAAGGATACACTGCTATTCTGGAAATTGTGTAGACGTTGGTTTCATCTATATTAGTAGCATTTTCCCATTGGGGCTTTTAAAAAGGACACGTAGGCAATATCTAGGTTTATTTATAAAGCAGGAGCAAATTATTCTCTAAGTATAATTAAGCACTTGAACAGCCCAATAGGAAATGATCATTCACTACTAAATGGTGCTCTTAATAATTCAAGATAATTAAAAAAAGAACTTCCTCTGGCTGATCCTTGGGGAGAGACAGCTTTTTCAAACAGCTGGGAGATATTCTGTAAATCCCAAGTAATATTATTCCTGTAATCCATTATTTGTTTACGTGCAAAGAGGGGCCGACTCATCAGGCCAGAGTTAAGCAATCTCATTTACTTCCAACTTCTCTATCCAGGTAACAGGTCCCCAGGATTTCTGGGACGGCTCCGATTTTAAAGATCTCCGTGGTGTCCCGAAAATGATCCAAATCCATCTAAAGGAAGCATCAGTCTTAGCATCCCAGCAACTCCGCCCTGGACAAGGCACCCACCAGCAGCAGAGTCCTTCCCCTTCCTGCATGGATTTGAACATGGAAAAGATGCGCTCAAGTCCCCCGCGGAGAGCAAGAGTTACTCCGGGGAACAGGACGTCAAGGCCCAGGAGAGAAGCCCACATCCCCGAGCATTCCGGAGCTGGGCTGCCTTAAAACCCTCCTGCTGCATCAGTGTGAGGCCCATAAGGTGCTTAATTCCTGGAGGCTCAGTTTTTGTCTTTGGAAAGTGGAAGCCATGGGTGCCTGACATTTATTCTCTTCTATTTTAAAGCAAAATACCTGCGGTTCATCTACAGACCAGCAAGGGGGAAAAAGAACTGCTGAGTTTTTTCCTCTTAGGCTGAGTCACCAGTTCTTGGTTAAGATGGGTCTGCGAGGTATCTGGGTTACGCTGGTAATAACAGCTGCCTTTCTTTCTGATAGGGCTAGTCCGCTTGTGCTCATTCTGTACTGAATTCTAAATATCTGTGCTATATCCCCCCACTCCCAGTTACTAAGCGTAGGGTTTCGGAGCTCTGGGGTCAGAGAGCTGAGTTCAAATGCTGACTCTGGGATCATAGGCAAGTTGCATACGCTCTGTGGCTTCAACATCCTGCTCTACGGGGTAGGAACAGCAGTAGACGTAGCTGAGCACCCAGAGCTGGCAGCCCAGCGCGGAGCTGCAAGCACACGCAGGTTCCACTGTGCTCCAAGTAGGGGCAGAGGAGCCGCAGAGTCTCTGGCTAAGAAACGGAAATAAAAACATTCGACTAAAGGAAGGAAGAGGGAAATGTAACTGTTAAAATCCACACACAGGAAAATGTGAAGAGACAGAAAAGCAGGCTGGGTGTGGTGGTGCACACCTGTAATCCCAGCACTCAGGAGGCTGAGGCAGGAGGATCATTGTGAGTTCAGCCCAGACTGCGCTACATAGTGAGTTCCAGGTCAGTCTCAACTACCTAGTGAGATCCTGCTTCAAACCCCCTCCCCGCAAAAAAGCAGGAGGAAGAAGAAAAAATGGAAGCAAAATTAGGTTTGCTCCACCAGTGAATATTTTTGGAATCATATCCATGTAAAAAACAATTTAACAGACTAAATCATGACAAAACTACATTGGGAATTGAGTAAAAGATTTTATAAGGCAAATCTTCATCAATCATCAAAAGTAGTTTGTAAGCTGAGTGTGGTAATGCATGCCTATAATCCCAGCCACTGAGGAGGCTGATGCACGAGGATCTCCTGTGTGACAACAGCCTGGGCGCTGCAAGACCCTGTCTTGAAAATGTTTAAAAATGATTACAACGCTGCCAAGACTGACAAAGAAAGAGCAGCAAGAGAGTGTTATTTAGAAAAATGCACACAAATGTGGGAATTGGCAAGAATGTGTGTTACAATAGCTAGAGAACAGGATGTGGGCATGGAAACTGCTTTACTGTTATTAGGTCTTGTAGAATTACATCAGTTAGGATTACAGCAGGCAGCAATAGCTCAAAATATACACAAATAAAAACAGCTTTTGAGTGGTTTGAATGTGGGTGGTCCCACAAAGGAGTGTGTGCTGGGAACCTGGTCACGGTGTGATGTAGTTGGGGTGGCGGTGGGATGGCTGAGAACAAGGGCCTTGAACAACATGGCCAACCTTTGAGAGACTAAGTGCCAATGTGCAACCCATAACCTACTTATTTATTGCAAGGCACCAACACCATGAGTAAATCAGAACACTGAGGTATTAGTTTGGAGAAAACAACTCTACACTGACATCCTTTATCTTATAAGACAAACGCAATAGCATGCATGCAGTAGGTTCACAACCAGTGCCGGCCTAGTGGAAGGTGGTTACGTCACGAGTGCTGTGTACT
Source organism: Fukomys damarensis (assembly GCF_012274545.1). Classification (NCBI taxonomy): domain Eukaryota; kingdom Metazoa; phylum Chordata; class Mammalia; order Rodentia; family Bathyergidae; genus Fukomys; species Fukomys damarensis. The sequence goes on along the minus strand of NW_022900940.1, from coordinate 3,805,827 downwards.
CATGAATGAATTAATCCTGGCCTGAAAATGGTTGAATCTTGTAGCACTGAGCGATTTCTTGTAAGAGCAAATTGTTACAAGAAGAGGCTACCCCATCTGCGGGGCTCTTCTGTGCTCAGCCAGCTCCCTTTCTGCTTCTCTGCCATGCTTGATGCAGCCAGGGGTCCCTCACCAGGATGCTGGCGCCATGCTGTTTGGATCCTCCAGTCACCAGAACCGTAAGCCAAACAAACCTCTCTCCTTTTACAAGTCAGCCAGCCTCAAGCACTTTATTATAGCAACACAAAGCAGACAGGCTTAAGTGAGAATTTATTCCCTGCTTGTGTGAATATCCGCAGGGAGCAGTGCAGCATTAGTGTGGTAGATTCGGTCCACGCAACACTGAGGGGGATAAGACAGCTTCTTACAGTTCAAAGCTATCCTGCTCTCACCCAAGAAGGGAAGGCGCAACAGAAGGTATAGGTGTCTGGCCTCCCTAGGAAGTTTCCTCGAAGCAGCCATTAACAGCGCTGCACACAGCCTGGTGGCCAAAACTCAGTCCCTGCCCACCTTCCTCTGCGGGGAAGCGTGTAAGCATATCAGTGCATCTGGATAAGAGAGCTCCAGCCTTGTGTGAACAGATGAATGGAGGTGAGGGATGGCTAGAAGTTGTCCCCACAGGTACTGCTGTTGTTTGTGCTACTTGTAATCCTTAACCAAGGTAGAATCTAAAAGAAAATCAAATACAAGGTCATATGTTATGGGGTGGTGAAAAGACCCTGCTGTAAGGCCAGAGAGATGGAGATTGGATCCTGAGTTCTCCCCTTGGTGGCTGTGTGCTAATGTCTGGGTCTCTATTTCCTTAACTGGAAATTGAGAATAGAAGTAGGGCCAGACACATATAACTGTAACCCCAGCTACTTGGGAGACTGAGGCAAGAGACTCACAAGTTCAAGACTACACTGGACAACTTAGTGAGATCCTGTCTCAAAATAAAATTTTAAGTGAAGGTCCAGGGGTATAACTCAATGGTAGTGCACTTGCCTAGCATGGGCAAAGCCCTGGATTCCATCCCAGAAGCAGAGAGAGAGAGAGAGAGAGAGAGAGAGAGAGGACCAAGATTCTCAGTTGATGTGAGAATTAGAGGAGTGGATGCTAACAGGCTCTTATAGTAATTTCTGGCTCTGAGAGGCACTTGTAAAGTGTTCGTTATTGTTATCATAAATATCTTACAATTATTAAAATGAACAAGGACCTCAACCCCAGTCATCTGAGGAAACTCACTTAACAGAGGATTAAGATGAACAGACCCAAATCCCTAAGAAATCTTTAGAGAATCATTCAGATAAAGAGAGCAGAAGATAAACACATTTTAATGAGCAACTTTAATAGTCAGGCAAGGAAGTGGGTGCATAGAACAAGAGAACAATGCATCAGAGGGGCCAGCCAGATAGGGCTGACTACAGCTTTAGCACCAGGAACACTCAGCCTCAGGCTCTCCGGGCCTCATCCATCTCTCCACAGTGCAGGAGTGGTGGGACCTCAGCCCCACCTATATGGCAACAGCTGCAGGTGCCCTTCTCCCAGCCTCTGACGCACCCACAGCGTCCGGCTCCACCCAGAGCCATGGACTCAGCCTGGGTCCTGGCTTCTCCGCGCTGCTGCCCAAGGGACCGGATGAATTAACTCCTGTTGGAGCCAAGTGTGGATCAGTGAACCACAGGATGTGGGATAAAAATGAAGTATGACCATAAAATAGGGTGAATACTTAAATGAAGAATTTGAAAACATGATTAGGGTGAAGACACAGTCCAATGAATCCCTCCTAGAATACTCCTCCTCCCTTGAAGCACGTTTATCCATTGTTCTCGTCACTTGCAGAAGCAGTTCTGCAAAACCTCTTTTCTATCTTCAGTTGTGCCATTGTGGGTGCCTCGAGGTTCTGAAGAGATGCAAAACATTTACCTTTCGTGATCATTTTGGCTTTGCCAGATCTGCCAGATCTGGTGAAAAGAAGCGTGAAGACACACTGATGTTTCACACACCTCCCTTTCCGTTGGATGGAGCTCAGCAACAACATTCACCATATGTTTTAATCACACCTCAAAAAAAAACCCCAAAATACAAACAAAACAAACAAACAAACAAAAAACCACTCACTAAAGGGGTTTTCCAGAACTGCTTCGGGAAGTGGGATGATGTGATAAGTGTGTTCAAAGCAAGGGAGGGTATACGCATGGGGATGAGTGGCAAGCTATCTTTTACTGTACTGATTTTTTAATCTCAACGTTCCCCACATGTTCCAGTCACCCCTTGCATGTGAAGCGTTCGGCACAGGCCATTACCATCCGATCTTACTGCTGATCTCCAAGGTTCTGCCTTTCAAATTCACCGAGTCCTGCTCCACCTGCCTCAGTGGGTTTCAGAGCGCCTTTGTGCAAGTCCTTCCTCCCATGAACTCAGGGTCCGAAGATTTCCGAAGTCTTTATGGCACACTCCGCTTCCCACCTACGTTTGTGATTCTGAGCCTCATCTGAGTGCCCATCTGAGAGATGGACACCGCATCACCCGATGAAGCTGGGGGATTGTAGGGACGGTCAATGAGCCAGTTCATCTGGAGCATGCGGCAGTCAGTTCTCACGACTGGGAAACTAGTGCTGCTACTGTGACCGTGAAGAGCGCCTGGCCACCTCCACCTGCCGTTCTGAATTGTGGAAAGGCTTGGATAAGCACTCGGGCCAAGGAGACAGATGCCTTGAGACCTTCCACTGCAGGCAGAAGCAAATCTGCCGTGTTCCGTGTCCCGGGCGGGCGCCATCGCTAGGATGCACTGCCTCCCTGTGGAATTTCTCAGACACAGTAGGGAGACAGGCGACGCTTCCAGCCCGGAGTTTCAAAGCCACACCACTCTCAGAACAGTTCTTTGGGCCTCCCAGTCATTCTGTTTACATATTATTAACATTCAAGTCACAAGCGAGCTGCTCCCCGAGGCCTAGTCAGGCTACTCAATCGCAAAAAGCAACTCTGCTCATCTATTCCGGGCCCTTGCCTGTTGTTTCAGGCTTTGACTTTCTCACTTTCACTACACAGTCCACCACCTTTAGCATAATGTGCAGCTCATCTGTTCTCAGGCTTATTGTTTCTCTCTATTTCTCCATTACTTCACAAGTACAGTAGCTTTTGGTCCGATTTCGTTGTTAAGTGCATAAAATAGTGCACGGTGCGTAAAAAGAGCTCACTTACTGAGTAAGGGCTTTAGCCTGTAACGTGATATGAAACACCCGGGGACCTGCTATAGAAGACACTGGACTGTTGTTTATTTGTTTGTTTGTTTTATGGACTGAATATGTGCGTGGAAGACCGAAGTCCCCGCTGTTCCTTTCTAACACAGTTAAAACGCTGTGACAGACATCATTTCAGCGACTTTTGTTCCTGTCCAGAGGACTCAAGCAAAAGTCTGCTTCTGTACTTGATCAGCAATACACATACAGCAACCTGGGTAGAACTTTAGTTTGCCTTTTTCCAAGTAGCAAGCACACATGTATGTGTGTGTGTGTGAGTGTGTGTGTGTGAGTGTGTGTAATGCGCGCATGCACACATATGGGGTGAACTGCTCAAGATTTTGAAGGTGAATAAAGTAAGCAAGGAAGAACGACATTCCTTTCTGATGAGTAAAAGTTAAAAAGAGGACCAATTTGGTGAATCTACAAGTCCTTTATTTTCTAGTCTTAGACAACATGAAGCATATTTGAAACCTCAAAAATGAGAGGGGCAGATCCAAGAACTGAGTCACTTTCTAATGTCACAAAGTCACTCGCAGCACGCTTGGCGTGTAAGGCTTGAATCAGAGCTGGGCTCACAGCCCACCTTTGAGACCCCAGGCTTTAACTCCTCTGACCCTCCATATCCTAACTTATCCATGTAATTACTGAGAATTAAATTAGTATAATTATAATCCAACTATGTGGTATCCCCCACACCCTCAAACTCAGCTCTTTAAGTAATTTTCCCTTATAAACATTTCCGAGCCAGGAGTAGTGTGCACAGCTGTAACCCCAGCACTCTGAGAGGCTGAGGCAGGGGGCGCCACAAGTTCAAACCCAGCCCTGGCAACTTAAACAATTTGGTGAAACTATGTCTCAAAATAAAGGTGAAAAAGGGCTGTAGCTCCGTGTGAAGGCCCTGGCTTCAATTCTCAGTACCAAGGGGAAGAAATTTTGTCTTGATCCACTTTCCCTTTACACCTGAAAAAAAATCTAGTGATATTGTGGGCAGCAGAGGAAAATTTTCTCCCAGAAAACACAACCAAGAGAACTCACTTGTACTTGACATTTCGTTAGGCATCTCTGGGTGGAAACTTGTCACTCTACATTCTTGCTCCACCCCCAGGCCTTACCTACTTTTCTTCCTGTACACTCACCCAGTAACTCTTCCTAAATTCTTGCATTTTTAGCTCTTCAGCCCCCACCTTAAATTAACACCACATCTACCTCTGCATTTCCAAAAGCTGCCCGAGAGGCTCTTCTGTAGAAGTCATCCAGCCAAGAAACTTCATCCTCTGGCATGGCAGACAGCTACAAGATTTAGGAAATTCTGTGCACTTTTAATTTGTTTCTTTATTTATTTGCTTGCAGAATTGAAGATTGAACCCAGGACCTTCACACTGAGCTACATCCCCAACCTGGTAAAAAAAATTTTTTTTGTATTTTGAGGGTCTCACTAAATTGCTAAATTGCCCAGGCTGGGATTGAAATTGGGACACTCCTGCCTCAGCCTCCCAGAGTGGGGATCACAGGCATGTGCCACCGTACCTGACTTCCATTCTTTGACATGATTAAGCTCTGAAATCTGGCTAGTTATTCCTTTTGCTTTCTGCATGAGGAAAGAAGAGGTGCAAATATTGTTATTGCCATGATATCACTTACACCAGTACCATAAGAAAGGTCTGAAATCTGGGGGTCATGTTAGGCTTCTATTAACTTTTTCTTCTCTGCACATTGCCTGGCACCTAGTATATGCTCTAGCGGAAGCCCTCATTCTATGCTCTTCTTGGGCTGAGGTCCTTCTCTTAGTCCTAAAAACAGCAAGCACAATGCAAAGCCATGCATGCCCCTAACCTATGACATAGTAAACAAGGGTGTTTTTGTTGGGTTTTCCAAAACAGGGCCTGAGACAAGGACTTGGGCGTAGGTGATTTATTTGGAACCCAGGCAACAGGAGAAAGGAGCAGGGAGGGTAAGACAGGAGAAAGAGACGTGAGCCAACCTCAGAAGTAAAAGAGGCAGGTGAATGCTTTGGGCATCGGGGGCTCAGGATGCCAGGGCAGTAACCCTGGAGCCGTTTATTCAGGGACTTCTGAGCTTTATCGGTTGCATTTGTCTCTGTGGCATTTTAGCTCCCCTCCTGCCTACACTTCCGTGTCTGTCCCACTAGTAGTAAAGTCAGTTCTCCCCAGCGTGTCAGAGAAAGTCCTATGCAAAGAGCATCTGGTCGGGGCTTTGGACTGTGGGACCCTTGTGCACTGAAGACTTTGGCCATTGTCACCACTGAACAGGGATGGATGCAGGGAGATGGGGCAGGGGAGATTAGCGTCTATACCAAAGGTAATGCTAACTGGGCTATGAAAATGTGTGTGACTGTGATCACAAGCACATACTCTACATTAGACTGCTGGAGTTCCCAGGGACCATCTCCATCCTCACAAGTATCTAGAGAAGTGATGCTTTCCTTCATCTACAAACAAGAAAACTAAAAGGTGTGCAACTAAGGTCACTTAGCCACCAAGCAAAAAATCAAACCAAACACACCCCTTTGTGCACAAGATGGAAAGGGGGAGGCAATCACAATCTTACAATAGAGGACGACCCTCTTGCAGAGTACTGCAACCCAGGGGAACCAAACGTTCCCTCAAAATATCTCCAGGGCTGCTGTGTGTCAGCAGTCTGTCCTCGCTTCCTCCCTCACTCATTAAGCTCAGAGCCCCAGCCCACCTCGGCTACTTGCAACACCTGCAGCAAAGCAGCTGCTATTTACTCTTGCCCCGGTGGGACTCAGCCCTCAACGCTGCTGGGGGCCCAGCCTGGCAGGCAGACAGACTGAGGACTGCAAGCTAGGGAGTCGGGGAGCTGGGGAATTAGAGAACAACTTTGCTAAGCTGTGGGCAGCTCCATATTTGTCTTGCTCAGCTGTACACACACACACACACACACACACACACACACACACACACACACAGAGGCCATCTGCCTAACCAGCCCGTGCTCCTAGAGTAATGAAGCAGCCCTCACTGGATGCAGCATTTGCAACTCGCCCCTGAGTTGGTGACTACACAGATCACAAGAAACCTTCTGCTGGACCAGACCCCAGACTAGTAGACTTCATTTTATTGGATGCTTCTCTGTTTTTCTGTTACTTTCTTTTGTCAAGGGTATTTTTATGACTCATCTGCCAGCTTTTGTTCTCCTAAGTCATCTGATTTCCATTTAGATTTTGCCCCCGCTTCAAGATGTGTTTTCTTGGAGAGCCATTTTAGTTGGTCTTAGCTGGTCTGCTACAAGCTCTCCCTGAGGTTTTATGTTGCCACTTGTTTTATCAGTGCTGGGTGTTTGAGACAGATTTGATCCAACCGGGTCTGCTTTTTTCTCCTGTCCTTTCTTCTATTTCCTCACTCCCCTATTAAGTTTGGCAATCAACTGACTTTAAATCTTCCTGGCTACTTTACTTGGATGGATTTTTTTTTCCAGCTGAGTTTTACTGCTTAAGTTTTTATTTCTCAATATGGTTTGTTCCTATCTTGCTTTTGGACATCGCCGAAGAGTGCTGACTTTTCAGCCTCCCAGTAAGAGCTTTTACAAGTACAGTGACTGTGTGTCCTCATTTGTTTCGACTGCCCCTGTCTGGCCTGAAGTTCTGGCGTGCAATCCAAGTGTCCTTTGGAAGAGGTCCCAGTTGGGTGACACAGCGCGGTCACCTTTTCTGAAAGGGTGCTGTGCTACTTGCATGAGCATGCTGGGATTTCTTACTTGGGTCTCCTCCAGGACAGAAGACCCTATGTGGCTTTCTGGGTTTGAACTCAGAAAAGTTCTTTGTTTTTCTTGTCGTTTCCTGAGGATATAAGTTAGGGTCAAGTTGTTGATTTACTTTGTAGTTAAATTTAAACTTGTGATTGGCCCCCACGTAGAGAATACCTACAGAAAATAACAGCAGACTAGAGGGAGGCGATGGGAAAGGGAGGAGAGAAGTAAAGCATCACCCCTGTGAATTTATTTAGACTCATGGTATGAAATTGATGTCGCAAAGGGCAAGGTTCTGTTTCCATATTTTCCATGAAACTAGAGACCTTCCAGGGCCCCTCTTGAGCTCCTGTATTGAAAAGGGCTTTGGAAGGTTGACATGGGTTTGATTCCAGTTTCAACACCTAAGAATGACCCAATCTCAGACAAATTACTTCTCACGTTTCTTCTACCACTTGAAAATTAGGGTAACGAATATTTGATCTTTTGGAATGTTGTGAGGCTTACCTAAAGATAACATGTAGAACTACAGAGAGGCCCAGTTTCCCAACATCATAATGTACTAAATACCACTGAACTGTAGGCTTTAAAATGGTGAGCCTTATGTTTGTTGAATTTCACACACACAAAAAAAAGTTACCATATGTGAAAAGTTGTAATGCACAGCAGGTGCTGAGCAGTTCATGGCCCTTTTGTTATTAGCAAAAGGTCAAGGGCCTTTCTGACAATTTCCAGTGGGGCCTGACTGTCTCCGGGCCAGCCCTGCCTTCCAGCCTGGGTACTGAACAGCTCCAGATGCTGCTGTCAGCACTGCTGAACAAGCGAATGCCGCCCCCTGTCGTCGCGTGCTGCTCAAACCCTCAATTTACAAATAGGACGGTTTTCTCCAGAATTCCCGGAGGGGACATGGAAGGGAAACGTTCACAGGTTCCACTCTTGGAGAATCGGATGCCAGAAGTCTTCCCTGGGACCCCTCACTTTCGCTTTTACCTATATCCTTGGGTGAACTTTATGCGCGTCCAGATGTGGGAACTGTGTTAGACACTTCTTTTGCCATGGGATGCTTTCCTCTGAACGAGACTTCAGTGGTCGCTGTGAAAACTGACAGCAAATTCTTTAAGAACCTGATAATAATGCCTTGTCTCTGCACAGCTCACCAGGGCACTTTATAATTGTTCAGTCCTCACAGCAGTGCTCTCCGGTTGGCCACACGGGACTGACTGTCCTCATCTTACTAGTATGGAAATTGAGGTGCAGAGTCACCCGTATAGAACCAGAGCCTGAGTACTAACCTGCTGCTTTCATCCACTGGCTGAGACTTTCTGTCTTCTGAAAAGAAAATTATTCTCATTATTTGTCACACACACCCTTTCTACCTTCTTTCTCCTTTTAGAGATTATTATTATGGTCCGTTCTATCTTTTTATTTTCTCCTTGAGGAATTGGCTTCTTTCTCAAGCATCCACATTGGACCCTCTTCATTTAGAATCCATTTTCCCCTAACAGAGCGTGGCAAGAAGGGGGGTGGGTATACGGCTGACCACGCCTCCCTTCCACAGAAATTTACGGGGTTGTGGAGAGACAAGAGGGCAGCTTAGTTCACTGAGACTCCAGAGAAATGGGGCACAGAAGCACAAGTGTGCATGTGTGCAAAGTTATGAAACACTCTCACGTATTCACAGAAAAGATACAAAAGGAGCTTCGCATTTGGATAGGGTGATAGCCACCCAAGTTTGCCCAGGCCAGAGATTCACAGGAAACAAGACTTTTGGTTTGTACACTAGGAAAGTGGCAGACACACAGAGCTGCGTGAGTCTCCCTCCCTGTGGGCAGTGGTGGGGCAGGACCAGGCCATCTCCTTCCTCCTGTGCCCTCTCCACACTTCAGGGAGTCATGAAAGTTGTCCTAAATGTAAACTTTGAGTCTAGCTGTCCAGTCTGGGTTCAATACCAGGCCCCCTTCACAAGATTCCGACTCTGGGCATTCGTTGCACATCCAGGAAAACAGTATCCGTGCCAATAACTACCTCTGCACAATCCAGAGAACTAAGTGCATGAATGTTTTCAGAATATTACGTGGCCCATACAGGTACTCAAAAGTGATGGGTGTCATCATATTTCTGTGCAATTGGAACAGCACTGATTGTATCATGGAAACCCAAAAGTTGATTTCAAAGAAATAAGATGTGAAAAAGGAGGGCTGAGAGTATAGTTCAGTGGTAAAGTATGCATCAGGCCTTTGGTTCCATCCCTAGCACTGCCCAAAGAACAAATGAAAAAAAGAAAGACTGCAATCTTAGTACTCTGGGAGGCTGAGGCAGGAGAATTGCAACTTCAAGCCCAGGCTGGCAACTTAGTGACATAGCTACATCCTGTCTGAAAATTTTATTTTACATAATTTTATAAGGTACTAGGTGTAACTCAGTGCATAGGCCCTGGCTCCAGTCCCCAGTAGTGGGGAAGAAAAAAAGAAAAGGAAAATTGTTCAGTAGCCTAACACCATTCTTACATCTTTGCTACACATATGCCTCTGCATAATCCTCTGAGCAGTGTTTCCACAGTGTTTCGCTTCTGCTCTATTAAACGAGCATTTTAAATCAGGTTTCACTGTGGCGTTTTTATATCTGCCTACAACCTGCTTCCAACATCTCCATCCCTCAGTCCCCTCAGGGTCCTCTCCTGAGTATGTTTAACTTCATTCTGTCTCATTTCTCAAAATACAAAGCAGCAGAGCCTCTCTCTTTGTCCGGTGGAGAAACCAGTCTAGGCCCCCGCATTCTTCTTACTCCCTTATTTAAACAGCATCTGTCTTCCTTAGTCAATAGGATGGGATGTTTGGCCAAGACAAGCAAAATTTCACTGACTTAACTGTGGCTGTAGCAGTTTCTTTGTCCTGAAACCTGTTTCTCACCCCGAGGTGCTTTGAGCATGACCCAGCTGGGAGACAATAAACTCATTCACGCCCTAGGTTGTGTTTGCCCTTCCATTGTCCAGGAAGATGACCAGTGTGTTTAGCCCAGGGTCCTGCAGCAAGCTTGTTGGGAAGGATGGCCAGTGTGAAGGCCAGAAATGTGGGAGGATGGCTTCTCCTGTATTTCCACAAACATTCCCACCTCCTAGACTCGCAAAATTTTCAATGGGACCAAGGAATTTAAAATTAGGAAAGTGTAACTATCTATTCAACCTAACAAACATTTACTCTTCCTAATGGCACTGCAAACAGAACTGTATTTCCTGGATTTGCTTCTGCTTCATACATAGGCTGATTTTTAAGGCAGAATCTGTTACATTCTTGGGCTCTCAAAAAGACATGGTCTTGTGGGTTTTATTTTAAAGCCAATATAAACACCACCTGTGCACACTGCCTCAATTTTTTTTTTCCTTCCCTTTTCATTAACTTGCTTTAACTGCTGCTAAGGAGAGGGCAACAGGGCTGAATAGTTGAGAATTCCAATTTCAGAAAAGACTGAAATCATGGCCTGGCCAGGCACCATCAGACAGGCTCTCTGACCTTGCTGGTCTGTGGTTGCCTCGATTGTAATAATATTGCTATTTTATTTTACAGGGCTTCCAAAAGAACAAATAATGTGATAAATGTAGAAGCTTAAAACCATGCTTGGCACACAATAAAGCAGTACTCTCAGCTGCAAGTGTGTACAGATTTCTAGCAGAGCGGAATGGGGCCCTGGGAACGCATAACCATCTAGGGTGCCTCTGCCCAGCGCCCCAACTCCTTCCTGCTAACTGACTTCATCCTTTGTGAGAACTTCCGTGGTACGGCTGCCAAGCCCAGCACAGGCAAGTTCACTGGCTCATGCCTGCCCAATCAAATCATTCTCCTAGATTTTATATAAAATAAACAGAAGAAATTTGTATTTTTATATTACACCCTTTGTGATGCAGGGTCTTGCTGAATTGCTCAGGTTGCCCTTGACCTCAGCCTCCCAAGTGGCTGGGATCACAGGCAGGGGCCACCGAACCAGGCTGTTCCCCTGGACTCTACCAAGAGATGATCTGATCATGACGATGAGAGAGGCGATGAGAATGTCAGACCCTTACAGTGCTTACCTCGTTCCGGGCCCATTTCTAAGCCCTGGACCCAGACACGTGATAACTCATTTGACCCCCATAACCCACAAGGGGGGAGATGCTGTGATTACCTCCTGTTTTCAGATGAGAAACGGAGGCTCAAAGAGACGGAGTGGCCGGCTCATGATCTCACAGCTGGTCAGGCAGAAGCGCGGGAGAGCCCTTTCTTCTTTGAGGCACTTTACCCATTTAATACCGCCCCTCTCTGTTGCTGTCACAGAGGTAAATGAGGGTGTGTCAAGGGATGGTGGCCCTTGCTGGTGATGGGAGCCTAGATCTATGTGAGTCAAGTCTGTGGGCTGCCTTCTTGCCCAGCTGCATGGAAAGAGGCCACCTGCAACAGGAGCAGAACCTGCTAAAGGACAGGGTCAGGCAGATGTATGAGGAGAGCAAAAGAAGGAGCCAGAAAGGAAGGGAGAGAGAGAAGCTTGATGAGATTGCGTCTGAGTTCCTGAAGCTGGTGCCTAAGGTCAGCTCTGCCTCAGGCTTCTCAGTTTTGTGAGATCATGAATTGTCCTGACCTCCTTTTATTTGTTTTTTTGTTTTTGGTACCAGGGATCGAACTCGGGTCCTTGCACTTGTGAGGAAGGCGGCGGAACCACTGAGCTAAAACCCTGGCTCCTGACCTCCTTTTTAAAATCCGGTTTTATTCAAATTAGTCCCTCGTAAACAAAGATTTCCTGATGAATTTATGTAACAAGACCTAAGTTTTATTTTCTGTTGCGATATAATGCACATCACACAAAATTTGCAACACTGTGCAACTCCCACACTGCCCATTATCACCCCGGAAGGAGACTCTATGCCTTAAACAGTAACGCGCCATAACTCACTCCCCACAGCCCTGGAAGCTTCTCATCTCCTTCCAGTTCCTCTGGATATTTCACACAGGTGCAATCACATCAGTGCGTGCCTGACTTGGGTAGGCTTCTTTCCCTTGCTATGTTTCTGAGGCTCATCCATGTGTGGCCTTCCATGCCCAGCTTCTGTCACTTGGCCCGGTGTTTCCAAGGATTGTCCCTGTGTCAGGGCTCCATTGCAATGCTGAAAAGGAGCCCGTTGCATGGATGCACCACATTCTGTTTATCCACTTGGCCTTTTGTGGACACAGGGGTTGTTTATTTCTTTGGGCGATTCGGAATGGCGCAGTGAACGTTCATGCACAAATCAGTGTTCAAACGCCCGTTTTCCCCCCTTTTGGGTCTGTGGCCGGGAGTGGAATTGCTGCCTCAGACGCTAACCCTTTAATCCACTGAAGAACCGCCAAGTTTTCCACAGTGGGCGTACTGTTTTACACTCCCATTCGCAGTATAGAGACAGAGCTATTTTTAGGTATACGAAAAGTTTCTTTAAAGACTTTGTGGGTTTACTGGTGCGAGCAGATTCACAGAAGCACACTGGATGTGTAGTCCGGTGTTTCGTGTTTGAACGTGGCCCCCACAATGCGCTCACCCACGCTTCGTAGGTGGTACAGAAGTAGAAAAAGGACGCGGCCACACAAGCCTGTGATCCCAGTACTGTGACAAGAGAGGATCACAAGCGCCAGCCCATTCTGGCCAACTGAGCAACTCAGTAAGGTCCTATCCCAAAACAAAAATTAAAAAGGGGTAAGGATGTAGCTCTGTGTGAAGGTCCTGGGTTCAGTCTTCAGTATTGTGAAAAATAAAATATAAAAGAAGAACAAGATTCACTTGAAATTTTAAGAAACATGAGATATAATAGAAGCTCTCATTAAATGATCACCTTTTAGGTAAAAATTGTTTCATAAAGGCAATTTCATATGATATCACCTGACACGAATAGTCACAGAGGGTTAATTTGTGGGTTTTAAGTCTTCAACAGTAATTTGTGGGTTTTAAGTCTTCAACGGTATGCTACCTTTATATAATTTTGCAGCCTAATACACACGAGTTAAGAACACATGTAGGCTGAAGTAAGCAATATTTGCAGGAGGGGCACCCAAAACATGCTAGATACGGTCCGAAGTGAATACAGACCCATAACCCTGCCCTGTCTAGGACAAATCTGAAGCAGGAAGCTCAGTCCCCAAGAATATTCATGAGTGACCACAAGAGAAATGTGCTGAAAATTTAAAGTGTTTATCTCTAGGCCATTGGATTAGGGGGAAACTTTTACAAAATCCTCTTCTTTATATTCGGTTAAATTCACTGTTTTCCAGTACATACCTGTACTACTTTAAGAGGAAAAAAAACCAGATACGGTTTTACACCCCTCCCTCTGGAGAATTTTGGTGCCATCTGGGGACATTTTTTGTTGTCATAACTGGAGGGTTAGTTTCACTCCAGCAAGCAAAAGTCTAAAATCAATTTGGAGCACAGATAAATGAACATTTTATAACATTATTATAATCAGCTTTTATAACTACACAAGAGGAAATGTTAGGAGTATATTTGTTGTCCTTTGTTTTGTTCAGCCCAATACAATTGCCATGTTGTTAATCTTGAACACTCTTCTAAAGTGTCTCCTGGAAATGGCATCGGAACATCCCAATTTTCAACATTTGCTTTTATTGTTTACGTTTACTCACTGTCTCATATCTTCTACTGATGATTTTTGTGAGTTTTTGCTTTGGAGAATGTGTTTATTCCAGTTAAAGGCCTTAGAAGAAGAAAGACTGTGTAGGCCACAATTAATGAAAAACCAGCTCTGGGAAATTATGCTTTATTTGGTTTCTCAAATTCCTTTTCCTTGAGGGGGAAAAAGCAATTCAGAAGTTCAGGAAGTACAGGTTGGATGGCTTACTATTGTGTAAGTGTGTCTGAAGCAAAGCTTTCTTCCTGTAGCCATACTGCTCATGGAGCGACCACTGTTGCCAGGCACTGGACTGGACACGCTTGCTCCTCGTACAGTGCAACCCCTCATGTCACAGGTGAAGAGTTGAAGTCTTTATCAACTTTTGGGGGGGAGGTACTGGGGAATGAACCCAGGGCCTTTGACTCTCACTAGATTGCTAAGTTGCCCGCGCTTTCTGCCTCAGCCCCCCAGAGTGGTAGGATTACAGGTATGCCCAGCTTCGTCAACTTCATTTTTTCTTTCATAAAGTGTTCAAAACATGAGAAACAAGTTCTTTAGAAACAAGAGGTGCAACTAGGCAGACAAATAGCAAAGAAGAACCATGCCTGCTCTCTGCCCACCCCACTGTAGCTTGGTGGCTAGGAACAGAAACATCAAACAAGAGCCTCTTCTGAAGATACGCCCACCGGGGACTTGTGGGAGGCCTGTTGTCAAGGATGGAAGGGAGATCAGGGCTGGGTCTGGAACCACAGAGGAGAGCTCAGAGAAATACCACATAGGGGATTGGCCCCTTCCCTTAGAAGAATCACCTCGGCAACCTCCAATGATCCTTCAAACACCTGACTGAAGATCTGGGCACCTGTGGATACTTTTCTCCACTCTGATATGTGGACTTGAAGGTTGACTACTCTGCAGAGCAGGGCCTCTGTGCTATCCCAGGAGAAGACTGACATCACCTATAGAAGACATCTCCTGAGGCCTCTGAGCGAGTCAAAGATGATAGCCCCTGGAGGAGCTCTTGCCTTCACTAGGCTAGCAGTATCCTCCTTTGGCATGCCCTCGTCCTTCATGGGCCGGAGTAGTATAGACAGATGAGCTAGGTGGAAATATTATAGGCAGTCAGATAGGGCTAAATCCTGGAGAGGGCCAGGACAAAGGTGAAACACACCACAGCTGCACATCTGCTGAAAACCAGGCCTCAAGATGGAGACGAGATGACCAGACCCACATACTTCTTCCAAGATCTGGGCTTAGTGAAGTATACGTAGGCATTGCCCACCCTGGGGGTGACCAGAGACCTCTGGACCCACCGCATCCTAGGAGAACCCTTGTTCTTTCCATCCACACTTGTTATGTGACTTCTTTCGCAATTGGACTGCCATTTCTTAAGTGACTATACTCATAACCTTATTGGGTGTTCATGGCTATGGCCCACGTGGGTTTCACCCTATAAAACTTCTCTGTAAAGTGGGGTCCTTGGCTCCCCACTAGGGACCCCTCCTGCCCCTCAGGAGCTTTCCTATCAATAAATATCTTCCATTCTTCGATTTCTAAAGAACAAGAACTTGGCGTATCATACCGCTAACAGGTTGGGAGCTATATTTCAGATATTCCCACAACAGGAGAGTAACAAAGGCTTTTTCCTAACCATGGATATCACCTAAGGCATATTGAAGCCTCCCATGTCCACAATGGTCAACTGGTCCAGCATGACTGAAGTCAGGCCGGTGAGCAGGGCAGTCCCAGACCTAACTACGGCTTGACAGTGGTTTTTATCCTAGGCTCCTCTGAACTGGGTTGAGGGGGAGGGGAAGATGGCAGGAAAGTTGGGGGCAGCAGTTTGGCTGGACCCCTCACTGTGATACTCTAGGTGAAGGAAAGAGCACACAGCAGGACTGTTCAAGCCCCATTCCCCTTCCCAGGACCTTGATGGAAGCTTCTGGTGTGCTCAAAGGAGGGAGGGGATGCCACAGCAGGGGTGAGATCTATGTGCAGAGGGTCTTGACCCCACCCAGGAAAGGTGCATTTTAATTGGTTTCCAAAAGTTCAAACTCTGCAGGAGCACAGTTTTGGCATCTGGTCAGCAACAAGAAGGGGCACCGAGGCTTGGTCCCCAAACATAAGCAGCCCAGAGCCCTGACCTGGAGGGGCCCAAACATCAGAGGTGAGCGGGAACTTGGAGAGCAAGGAGAAGCTCTCACTCCACCCAGCCCTACCTTCACACTCACACGTGCCACCCAGTAGAAAGTCCGAAGAGGGGCAGGAAGTGGCCTAGGCAACACCCATCACCAACTCCATCCACACTGCCCTCGCTCTGCAACAGCTCAAGACAGAAACAGACTTGGGACCTGGCAAAGGTTAGACTGGACCCTACAGGCTCCCCACTCTCTGGGGAATGGGCTTGTCCATAACTTGAACAAACTGGCAGCTGCATCCCTATCTCAGTTCCAGTAATCCGAGATCCTTACCAGGGGCCAGAGGGAAATGAAGAAGACAAGGGCCTTCGGTGGGGAGGAACGGCAGACCATCCTCGGGAGTTAATGAAGTCTAGCAACAACCTCTCCCAGACACACCAAACTGCAGCCTGCTGTGCTCATCAATTCCTGGAGGCCTCAAAACTAAAAAGTTTGAAAAGATGCAGGTGGGAGAGTCCCAGGGCCTCCACAGGCACACAAATTGCACATGGAACCTGATGCCTCCAGCGAGAGCCTCAAGGCCCTCTTCACACAGGCAGGAGTGGGGGAGCAGGGGTGAGGCTGGAGAAGAGCTGTATTCTGCTCAGGTGAGTGTGTTTGATGGGAAGAACGGTAGGTGAGCAGTCCGGAGGTGGGCACATGGACAGCAGGTCCTTGCCAAACCTCTGGAGGTGGGAGCGGGGATGGGGTCTACTTAAGGGACCAGGGGAATCTACAGAGGTGTGGCTGAGGTCTCCATGACACACAGCAGCAGCTAGTCCATAGAGCTCTCTAGCTCCTGCACATGCGCCTCCCTCCGGCTCAGTTCCCAAGCGTGCCATAGGAGCAGGCCTTCAGCCTCTTGAGGACAAGCTGGGGCTCCAGGGCCACTGGCTGGCTGAACACTGCCAGGTGTGGCCATTTTGAGCTTCTCCAGCCCACTTCTGAGGGCCATGCTCACACTGGATTAGGGCTGCTCCCTGTCAGTGCTGCCCAGGGCTGGTGCGGAAGGGCCTCACAGAGTGGGGACTGGCATTGGGCTGTGGCTCCTTGGCTGGTCATGTCTGCAAGGGCAGAAGGACAAGTGGAGAGGCTGGGATGGCTGCAGCGTGCTCTTCCCTGAGTGGAGCCAGGGGCGCCTTCAGAGGCGGAAGGGCTCAAAGGAGCCTGGGGGGGGGTGGCTTCCCTGGGGGTCTAAAGGAAGAGGTCAGGGGCCAGGATTCAGGCAGGGGAGAATTTGGAGGGCCAGGACCTCCATGGTGGTGGCTGGCACAGGCGGGAGAGGGAGTGCAAAATCGGGCTCTGGGGTGTAGATGGTTCTTCTGGATGGCAGATTCCCTGGACCCTGGTAGGGATGTAGTTGGGAGGCTGGGGGATTTCAGCTCTCTGGAGACAAGAAGGGGCTCCAGGCATCCTGCTCCGAGGCCCACAGATCTACCTGCTGGTGGGCATCTGACATAGGGCCTCTTCTCCTGGATCCTGGCCCTGGACCTTGGGGCTTTTTCCCTGGAGGCCCCAGATCTGCTGACTTGAATGAGCTGAGCTTACTAAATAGCGCAGTCAGGCCCCACCAGGCAGCTGGCGGACACAGATGGGCAGGCACTGGACTCAGGGGGACTGGCGCTCTCCCCTGGATCTTCCATGCCTGGTTCTCCCAGCAGGGCTCCAGAAGGCTGGCTGACTCCTCTGCTCAGGTTTCTCACCCTCCTCCTCGGCTTCCTGAGGACCAACGGACAGCGTGCACTTGGGGCAAACTCTTCTCTGCTTGATCCCCAGTTGCTCAGCCCCCCACCCCACCCCTGCAGCTTCTCTTCTTCTTTCTCCACCTGGAAGCTTCAAGGCAGGAAGAGGCAAGGTGGCTTGGGAGGTGGTGTGCTGGGCCACAGCCCCTTGTCAGATCCCTTCTCAGGTTTAGGCTCTGCCTCCAGCTGTGGGGTTCAGAGTTTTGATTCCGGCTGCAGCTGGGGAGGACAGCAATCAGTCTCTCCCTGCAGGACTGGTGAGGCCATCTCAGCTGCAGGAGAAATGGTGACCACATCCCAACTCTAGGAGTCGTCAGCTGTACTGAGCTATGGAAAAGCTGGCTTTCCTTTCAGTGGTCCTCCATGTCTTGGCCCTCAGGGGTGTCATCCACACCAGACAGCTCCTCCATGCACTGATCCGTTCTCAGAACCTGCAGAGACTTTCCAGTATCAGCTGGACTTTGACCAGCTCCACCTTCCAGGACTGGCAGTTTGGTCTGGTGCCCGGGCCGAGGCCTGGAGGTACAGCTCAGGGGCAACACACGGTTCCTGCTGACCAAGGGGCCTGGCTCAGATGCATTTGTGGTCCAGTTCGAACCGGCCACACGCTGTTGCCCTGCTTCCTCTCTCAAGATCTCCTTGGGGCTCAGCTGACTTCACGGCCATAGCCCCTGGGTCTGAGTCCGACAGCCCAGCCACCAGCCTACAGGCGGCAAAGATGTCAAAGGTGCCCTATTCCTGTTTTCCCAGTCAGGCCCAACTCTCCTGGTGTGGGGCAGGGAGTCGAGGCAGGCCCTCAAAACAGTGGGGAGGGAGCAGTGAAGGAGAATTTAGGGCTGTGAGCTGTGAGCTCCTCCAAGAACAGTTTGCTCTGTGAGGAGGTGAGGACTGGGTTGGAGACCCCCAAGAATCCAGATGGGTTGGCTTCAGGGGAGGCAGTGGCAAAAAATGTTAGCACTTAGCACTAGAACAGCAGTAGAGGCGGAAGTTAGGGAGCAGGATCCAGGGGGAGCAGGAAAGGTGGTGAGGAGGAGCAGCTGGCTTAGACTTGCCTGAGGAGACCCTACCGGCTGGGGTTCTGCGATGACTCCTTGAATTCTCTCAAGCGAAACCAGCTACTCTTGGCCTTTGCCTCCCACTGGATGGGTGGTGTGGGGACCATCTGGGGCTAAGGCCTTACTCCTCCACGACCACCACTGGCCTGAACACTCACTTCCTCCTGACCAGGTAACACCGGCTGCTACAGGTGCCACAGCTGTCAGCCCAGGAGTCCCTTGAGGGCTTGAGGCCTCCTGGAAGAGATGCTGTGGAGGAGGCTGCAGGCAGTGGGGTGGGCCAAGATGGAGCTGCAGAGCTGCAGGGGGATCGTGACTCTTTGTCGTAAGTGTGACTCTCACTGACACAGAGGGAGAACGGGGCCAGCATCAAGGTGGCCCTGGAGGTCAGGAAGAGGCTGGGAGGGTCCACAAACAGCTGGCTGTCCTTGTCACTGTCGGTCTTCTTGTGGGTGAGCAATTTCGGGGACTATGCAGAGTCCCTGCCCCCTTCACTGGACAGTCTGCTGCTGCGGCTCAGTGAGCAGTTAAGGGCCTCAGTGTGGGGCCCTGGTAGGCCAGGCTCCCACTGGCCGAGG
Source organism: Fukomys damarensis (assembly GCF_012274545.1). Classification (NCBI taxonomy): domain Eukaryota; kingdom Metazoa; phylum Chordata; class Mammalia; order Rodentia; family Bathyergidae; genus Fukomys; species Fukomys damarensis. The sequence continues at coordinate 3,786,664 of NW_022900940.1, read as the reverse complement.
ACAGGCGCTGTGCCAGGTTAGGGACAATTTGCACAGTTTGTTGTGAAGCAGAAGCCCTTGGCTTTGCCCATCTTGCCCAGGCTGCTTGCTCAGGATCCTCCAGGGTGCTACTTGTGAGGACAGCAGAGGCAGCTTCAAGGTCACCCTCCTTGTCTTTCATCTTGTTTTGTCCTCAAGCTTGCTGGAGGGTGTTGGGGGTCAGGTCCAACATGCTGAGCTCGAGTTGTTTCCAGACAACAAATAGAATAGTGGCTTGGATTCCCCGCATTCCTCTTACTGCTTTCCCCGCGCTGGAATGCAGCTTGTACCACTGCACGTGTTGGGTCTGGCCTTCGCTGAAGACCTTGTCCAGTGCTGTGGTAGCCTGGCCAAGAAACCTGCCAACGCCAGTGAGTGAGGGTGCGTGGTGGTAACCACCAGCTGGCGGGTGACAGCAGAATCTTCATCATCTTGTTAATCAAAGTTATGTTCCTAGTATAGCAAAGAAGCAAGATTTAAAGTCTAATTCAGACTCCCCATTTGAAGCTTCACTTATTGCATTAGACTTTCATGAAATAATGCACAAAAATTTTATGCCAGACCTGCCCTATTAATATTCTGGGCCAGATAGTTCTTTCCTGTGGAGGGTTGTCCTGTGCATTGTGGGATGTCTAGCAGCACCACCAGTTTCTACCTGCTAGATGCCAGGAACCCCCCTTCCCCAGTGAGGACAAAGCAAAGTGCTTCCAAGTGGTGCCAAAGTCCCATGGGGTGGGGTGGGGGGATAACATCATACCTGATGTGGAAGGAATGCAAACAGTTTTGAATTTTCATTAAGATAAACCTAAAAGGAATTTAACCAACAGAGCCCAGTCCAAGGACTCCATGACTATGTCAGTGCAAAAGAAACAGGAGAGATGTAGGTCTGATGATAAGCGGTCTCCTATAGACAGACCAGTGAGTTTAGACTTCAGAGCTGCAACCCATCAGCTCTCCCCTTCACTCACCAGTCTGCCTCTGGAATAAGAGAACCAAATGTTAGGGTTATGTCCTATTTATCGGAGAAAGAAGACTTCACGACAACACCAAAGGTAGTATATTCTTCAGAAACTAAACCAAGGGACACAGAAAATCTACAGAAGCAGTCAGCCAGTTAGCCACTTCTTAGAAATGCCGGCTCTATTATGGTCATTGTTCCAGACACTTAAGGACACCTGTGGCAGCTGTAACAAATTATCACAAGCTGGGTGGCTGAAACAACACAATGTATTCTATTCGTTCACACTTTTGGAGACCAGAAGTCAGCCTGACTCACTGGTGTGTTTGTTTATTGCCTGGGCCTACCCACTAGATGGTGAGCTCTCTGTGGGCAGGGACTTGGTCTTGTTTGCTGTTTTGCCTCCAGGCATGTGTTAGGATTTTCCACTGGTTCTGTGTGCTGAGGTAGACCTCCTAATGAAGCCAACACCTCCTTGTTGCAGTCCCTGTGGATGCAGCTTGACTCAGAGCAACACTGTGTATTAGGCAGGGTTTAGTCAGGACACTAGAAGACACAGTATGTGTTTTAACAGAGGAGATTTGGTGTAGGGTATTACTAGACTAATGCAGGGTTTAAAAAGGAAAATGAAAAGTACACAGTCAGCTAATCTAGTGTATGCTCGTGGAGATGGAAGGCAGCACCAGGAAATGAGCAGAGTAGGCAGCACTGGAGGCGGGACATCCTGTGTTTGCTTCCTGCTTCTGTTGATGTTGCCGCAGCATGGGCACCTCGGCCCAGCAGCAGAAGCTGGGTCAGCCTCGGACTCCCCTTCCCCTTCAGAGAAGTGAACGGTCCCAGGATTGTTTCCTCTTCCTGTGTGCTTCTAAATGCTGATTACGTCAAAGGCTTGTACTGACTGCCTCATTGCAAATCGCCTGCCGGATGATGCTCTTTGTCACTGTATTATCTGGTTCTGGTTTGGGCTGGGTAGTGACCCCCCCAAAGATGGCTTCCCTCCTAACCCTTGGCCCCTACGAGTGTGATTTTACTTTGGACAAAGGGTTTTGAAATTAAAGTGCCAGCGGAGCCACACACACTCTGAGTCCTCCAGGGGACAGTCTGTTTTTGCTGCTTGCAGCCCATGGTGGTGCTAAGTTGCTAAGTTGCCCAGTCTGGGCACAGACTTGTGCCAGCCTCAGCCTCGCTGAGGGCTTGCATCTCTTAGGAGGGCAGGTGTCAGTGGATGACTGACTGAACAATCCTCGGGACTGCCTTGGGCTCTCTAGTTGGCTCTTCAGCCACAGCCCGGTACAGCCCCAAAGTGGCAGGGTTAATTCCCTGTGGTCTGAAGCTGGTTGATTACTGTCCCGTGTCCCACAACTCGACCTTCTGGCAAGTGTTTTACGCACTTCCATCTCCCCCCGTGGGAGCAAACCACAAGACCCTGATTTGACAGAGAAAGTATTTTATTCTCCTGGTGATGTTGCTGCTAAGAACCTGACCTCCTGAAAGGTCACAGTTTGGTTCCCTTTGGACCAGTCAGGCTTCCTTATAATGGGAATAACACTGTAAGACCAGTCATGAGCTGCACTGTGGCCGCTCGCTAAGAGTGTCTCTGCAAGCCCCTTCCTGGTACATCCCAATTACAGTCACAGTGGCTCTTGTTTTTAGGGTTAGTTTTGGACCTGCTCTGATGGCTTGATGGAAATTAACATTTACGAGTACCACACACAGTCTACTGGTAACTTTGTCCACTTCATCCCCACGACAGCCCTGTGAGTTATGTGACGTTCAAATCTTCATTGAAGAACAGAATCACAGGCAAACTTCACTGTTTGGAATGTTGAGGAGAAATTATAGGCTCCTGGAAAATCCAAGGAACAAAACTTTTAAGAACAAAACTGTATAAGTACATGGCACACAGCCACACACACAAGACCCAAATATGTTCAGGGGTGTTCATGGAGCTCCGTAAGTCAAATGTAAAGTTACATGTAAACACGAAGTTCAGAAATTCTAAGTAGGAAACAGCTGCAATAACCAGCAGAACTAATAAAGAGCTTGGTGCGATGAAACTCACGTTATTCAACCTGAGGTTGCTTTAAACTTCCTATACTATGGGTGTGCAGGCTGTTGGCTTGCCTGAGCAGCACTGAGTCAAGAGGAATGGTTGTTGGACTGTATATAATATATAGTGTAGTTAATGTTTATAAGGAACATCACCATCATCTTACTAAATTATTTTATGAAATAATGCAACGAGCCCACCTGTAATAAATAACAAGACTTATATGCCTGCTTAAAATAGTAAATGCCTGTCTTCTCAGGCACACACACACATGTAGGTAAGGTGAATCACAACTATCAGGAACTGCTATATTTTATTCACCAAGTTACACAATTGCACAGAAGCCCGATACACACAGGTTTGGACTCAACTGACTTTGTGTGGTGGATCCTGGAGGCAGACTGTGCCCCTTCCCCTCACAGCATCCCCTTGTCACCCATGTGGTCAGCTCAGCGCTCAGCACTCAGCAACGGAGTCACAGAAAATATTACCGGAAGTCACATAGGAGCAGTACAAATGCATAATCTTTTAGGGGTGCTCTACTAGCCATCCAGGGTTGCATGAGGACCGTAGGCCCATGGGTGGGACACACCTGCTCTAGTTTCTCAAGAGGTGACGGTGTTTGTAAATCTAAGCACGCTAAGATTGAACTAGAAAGCCTGCAAAAATGAAGACTGCAGAGCATGAACTTTAAGTAAGATCATTGCTGTTACAATACTTCTGTAAAATTGGGGAAATCAATCTGCTTTCCGATTCAAAAAGTGGGAGAAGTCCTGTCCAGAAAATTCCCCTCAAGCCATGCCTGAGGGGTGTGTCCCATAGAAGGCCATTCTGCACGGTGCTTGGGCACAGCCCCGGCTTCCCCTTCCCACCCACACATCCAGCCCAGGAACAGCGCATGCCCTTGCCAGTGACCTCTGCAGTCCCCACAGCCCCAGCAGCTACAGCTCCCCCACCTGCTGCTGAGTCTGGAGCAGACGCAGGCCAGGTCCCGCCAACGGCTGTAGTTACCAGGGGCTCCAGTTCCCTGCTGGACAAACACAAGAGTCGTGTTTTAGTCTTGTCAGTTTTTATTATCTCCACATGAACTGAAGAGACAGAGTGCTGTGATAGGCACTTCACCAAGAAAATTAAACTAATTTAGCCCTAATCTAGTAAACTGTGGAGAGGACAGGACTCTGGGCTTTTTAATTTGCTGCTATAACCCCATGCAGATGGTTAAACGATGGAAATAATCATTTTCATAATGGGGAATTTAAAAAAAAACACTCTGGAATTGGCATTTCTTCCACACTATGGGGAAAGTGTCCAGTTGTTTTGATAGCTTGAAATTTTACTTGTGCCTCATTAATGTTCAAACACAAGTCTATCTGAATCCCAAATTTTATATGAATTTAAATAACAGGAATTATATGAATTATATTTTTGATGAGAAATGAATTCAAAGTTGCATTTTGGAAATGGACCGGCAGATGGCAGTGTGAGGTAGAGTTTCTGAAATGTTCCACCTCCTTTCCCCTCCCCCATCTCAGTGACAGTTGTTTTTAAAAGCTAAAAAAAAAAACATTTTTAAGGCAGATTTTACTTCTTACCGTTGTTTATTACAAAGTAGCCAGGTGTTTCAATCTTTTGGGAAAGTGAAAATGATTGTTTTAACTTTATCCCAAATAAGAGACTCAATTTGTTTCAATAAATTGGATTAGTTAATTATAAGTTATTACCAATATAGAATTATACAATTATAGACTAATTTATGGTAACCTAAATGAACTTGAACCAGTGAGAACCATTTTTAAAAACTGATTTAACAGAGCCGTTCCCCCCTTTGTCTTTTTCCTCATGAATTTCCAATAATGCCATTAGATTTTATTATTTCAATTCAATTTACTATTACTGTATCCCAGGCAATAAATTACACTCTATTTGCCAGATCACTCCCTTTCCTGCAAAAGCCCAGTGCTAATAAGCAGAAGTAGAAAATGTGAGTGGTTAAGAAGAATTTAGAATCTTTTTGTTTTGGCTAGAACCCCAGTTTTACTTTCCCTGATTATAAAATTATTACTACTTTTTTATGTGTGCTTATGTGTCTGTCTCATTTAAACTGATCCTCAGGAACTGTATTTACATGCATTATGCCTATAATATACATGTATGTCATCAAACAGTTTGCTGAAGGTCACCTATGAAGGAACAGCTGGACATTGGCACAACTTCTTTCTGCATACACACAGACCGTTTTCATTAAAAGCCACACTGAGAGCTCCGTGAGCAGCTAGGGATAATAGGAAGTGATGCTGTCCTTGCCTTTTACTTTAAAATCCAGTCAAAGAAATGAGAGAGACTCAGAAAGAGGGCACAACTTAAATAAAAACAAGTATAGATCAGTTGATACAAATGACATAAGGAAATAACTGGATTCAAACATTCAACAGATTTCAGTTCTGCCAAAGAAAACAATATATCACTCATAATTTTACTTTTTAATATTAAAATTAATTCATTTAACAGGATTGATATAATCATAATAGATACAATTTTTAACTGAAGAATTAAAAATATGGGAGATATTTATGCTTCTTGCAAAAGATTAGTATGCAGAATATGAAAAAAACTTGTCCAAAAAAGGAGAAAGGCAACCCAACAGAAAAGAAGTCAAAAGACAGAAATAAAAATTTCACAGAAGATATAAGAAAAGGCCAATAAACTCACATAGAATATATTCAATATAGCTAGGAAAGTGTAACTTAAATCATGCATAACCACTGATACTAATGTAAGAAGTTGGACACAGGTGAGACTGTGGAGCTCTAGAAACTCTCATACTCAGTTGAAATGAGGAGTTACATTGATTTTTTTTTTTTTTTTTTTTTGTACCAGGGATTGAACTCGGGTCCTCCCACTTGAGAGGCAGGCGCTGGAACCACTGAGCTAAATCCCTGGCCTGAATTACATTGATTTAAACCGATGGCAATTCTTGGAAAAACTCCACTTGGTTGTCATGTACTATTCTTTTGATATATTGTTGGATTTGATTTGCTTATATTTTGGATATTTGGGTTATTTTGTATATTTTGGTAAAGGATTTGTTTGCAAAGGATTAGTTTTTATTGCTTGTGAGAATTTACCAAGTGAACTCTTTTGTGTAGAGTTTTAAGCTGTAGTTTTTGTTGTTGTTATTGGGGATTGAACAAGCTACATCCCCATCACTCATGATTTTAGAAAATGTACTGCAGCAGAGCCATCCGAAAGGGGCCAATAGTGATCTATACCATCGTCGAGTGACTCCCTCTCCCTGAGCCAGACTAGGACCTGTAACTTGTTTCTAAGCAACAGAATATGGAATAGGTAACAGGTAGCCACTCCCGCAAGGATGCTGCGTTGTCTAGGAGTCTGCCTTGGCAGAATGTGGGGAGGCTGAGTTTCATTTTTTTTTTTTTTTTTTTTTTTTTTTTGTACCAGGGATTGAACTCGGGTCCTCCCACTTGAGAGGCAGGCGCTGGAACCACTGAGCTAAATCCCTGGCCTGAATTACATTGATTTAAACCGATGGCAATTCTTGGAAAAACTCCACTTGGTTGTCATGTACTATTCTTTTGATATATTGTTGGATTTGATTTGCTTATATTTTGGATATTTGGGTTATTTTGTATATTTTGGTAAAGGATTTGTTTGCAAAGGATTAGTTTTTATTGCTTGTGAGAATTTACCAAGTGAACTCTTTTGTGTAGAGTTTTAAGCTGTAGTTTTTGTTGTTGTTATTGGGGATTGAACAAGCTACATCCCCATCACTCATGATTTTAGAAAATGTACTGCAGCAGAGCCATCCGAAAGGGGCCAATAGTGATCTATACCATCGTCGAGTGACTCCCTCTCCCTGAGCCAGACTAGGACCTGTAACTTGTTTCTAAGCAACAGAATATGGAATAGGTAACAGGTAGCCACTCCCGCAAGGATGCTGCGTTGTCTAGGAGTCTGCCTTGGCAGAATGTGGGGAGGCTTCCTACTGGCCTTGAAGAGGCTACCTACCATGGCTTCTACAGCTGCGAGGAGATGAAGAGTGGTACCTACTTATAGGGTGCAGTATAGGTGCCAAGACCTCCGGGTGCATGCCTGAAACCGTGAATAATACCATCATACACTGTTTTCTCTCTCTCTCTCTCTATCTATATACTTTTCATGAAGTTTAAATTACAAATTAGACACAGTAAGAAATCAACAATAAATAAATAGATTCTTTCTGCTAGTTCCCGTGCTACTGAGGATTTGTTCATAAAGTCTTTTCCTATACCAATGTCTTCCAGAGTTCTGCCTAACTTACTTTCCAGCAAGTTTAATGTTTCTGTTTTAATATTTAGATCTTTAATCCATTTGGATTTTAATTTAGTGCATGGCGAAAGATAAGGGTCTAATTTTAATCTGTGACAGGTTGATATCCAGTTTTTCCAACACCATTTATTAAAGAGGCTATCTTTCCTCCACTGAGGATGGTGAGCTCCTTTGTCGAAGATGAGGTAGCTGAGTACATCTGCATTTGTTTTTGTGTCTTCCAGTCTGTTCCATTGATCCTCAGGCCTATTTCTTTGCCA
>NW_022900940.1:3773711-3776680 GCF_012274545.1 Fukomys damarensis | reverse complement strand
GAACTCGGGTCCTCCCACTTGAGAGGCAGGCGCTGGAACCACTGAGCTAAATCCCTGGCCTGAATTACATTGATTTAAACCGATGGCAATTCTTGGAAAAACTCCACTTGGTTGTCATGTACTATTCTTTTGATATATTGTTGGATTTGATTTGCTTATATTTTGGATATTTGGGTTATTTTGTATATTTTGGTAAAGGATTTGTTTGCAAAGGATTAGTTTTTATTGCTTGTGAGAATTTACCAAGTGAACTCTTTTGTGTAGAGTTTTAAGCTGGTGTTTTTGTTGTTGTTATTGGGGATTGAACAAGCTACATCCCCATCACTCATGATTTTAGAAAATGTACTGCAGCAGAGCCATCCGAAAGGGGCCAATAGTGATCTATACCATCGTCGAGTGACTCCCTCTCCCTGCCAGACTAGTTTCCTACTGGCCTTGAAGAGGCTACCTACCATGGCTTCTACAGCTGCGAGGAGATGAAGAGTGGCACCTACTTACAGGTGCAGTATAGGTGCCAAGACCTCCAGGTGCATGCCGGAAACCGTGAATAACACCATCATACACTGCTTTCTCTCTCTCTCTCTATCTATATACTTTTCATGGAGTTTAAATTACAAATTAGACACAGTAAGAAATCAACAATAAATAAATAGAACAATTATAGCAATATACGGTAACTCAGTTGCCAGCATCACTTATTCTTGTGCATTGGGGCTGTTCTAATATAAAATAAGGGTGACTTGAACACAAGGATGGGATACTGTGCCAGTAGGTGTGGTAACTGAAATGGATACTAAGTGATGAACAGGCAGGTAGCACATACAGTACGGATACCCTGAACAAAGCCATGATTCAAGTCTTGGGCAGTGCACAGTAAGATGGTGTGAGACTTCATCATGCCCCCCTGAAAAACACACAAACAAAACAGGTTTATTATTTCTAGAATTTTCCATTTAATATTTTCAGACCACAGCTGAAAGCATATAAGGAGAAACCACATACTATACTGCCAAGAACCTACAAAGCCTGAAAGCCAGGTCTTTCCCTATTGAGTCCCTGTTGAGACCCCAGCCCTTGGATTGCACAAGAGCAGGGAGCCCAGTTAAGTCATGATCAGAGTTTGACAAACAGAAATGAGGAGATAATGAAGTATGTTGTTTGAAACTGTTCAGTTGGCAATGTATCAAGTACCATTGGAAATTAGTACACCCACAAATTCTCAGGAAATGCCCCAGGGTTCTGATATTTTTACCTCACCTTTTCTACAATTCTTGCTACTTGACTGTGACCACATGATGTTACATTCTTCAGGCAAAAAAGCCCAAATGCCACTAAACATACAGAAAATCTACTTATTCCAGGGCAGAAACCACTGGGAAAGATTTTCCCCAAACAGTAATGGAAATGCAGGAAAGAAATATTTTCTGCTTAAGCCTAAGATCACGAGGACTTCAAATAACACCAGCTTCCCATTTCCAAAGGACTGTGCCACTGAAATTACTGTTGAAAGCATAAGACAGTGCTTCCCAAAGTGCACTGGGCGTACCACTACTTCCTGAAGTGGGAGAAAAGAAAGGACGGGAAGCATTTCATGTTATACCCTTTGCTGGGGATTGCCAGTGCATGTTAATACACTAAGGACTTACGCAAAATAAACCTCATTACATTGGTTTCATCAAGAGTTTCCCAAATTTAACCTAAAATTGCCTCCTTTTTTCATATATTGCCTGCTGATCTTCACCAGGTCCTTGGAACATACCCTGAGGAATGCCAGTAATAGCACTGGAGCAGATGCTTAGGTGACAGGAGTGGGAGGAGGAGTTCCACGATCTTTAGTGAGAAACAAGCATCTCTGTGACTTAAATAACATGTATCATTCACTGTGTACTGGAATTGTGCTTTGCCACTTTCCCAAAAGGCCAAATAATCAGTATCAGACTTAGTGTTATAATAATAATAAGATGATTCCAAGTAAGGTAGACTCTACAAAGAGCTAACTCTGTGATTATTTTTCACACACAGAATTTACAATATGCCATATGTAATAGTAAGTATTTTATTTATTTTTTGGTACCAGGAATCAAATTCAGGCCCTTGCGCTTGGTGAGGCAGGTGGCAGAACCACTGAGCTAAATTCCTGGCCCCAAAGGATTAGTCTAGAGAACTTCGTAGATTCTTTTGTGGTACTGAGGATCGAACTTGGGACCTTGCGTTTGTTAGGCAGGCGTTGAAACCACTGAGCTAATCTCCAGCCCCTAAGTATTTTATAAACATTAAAATCCCTCTGTTCACCTATTATTTACTTTATCTTAAAGATTTTAAAGAAAAACTAAAAAAAAAAAAAAAACTAGAGAAGGACATATGTAACTTCCTCATGGTTATATAACTGGGATTTGAACCTGGCAAATACAGGTAGAAAAATCTAGCCCTATAACTCACAGGGGGCTCCCTCTGCGGGTCTTTTGTCTGCCATGAATGTTAAGATGATGTTGTATCTGTTGAAAGTGCCAATTGGTGAGAAATGTGGTAGAATAAAGGGAAAAAGTAATAGTATATGAAATGTACATGTACACACATCTTCACATGTGCATGTATATCTAATTACCCGCAGAAAGTCAAGCCATTCATTTTTTTGGTCTTTTATTTACATTCCCAAATTTATCTTCAATGATATTTTAATTTTGTACTAGCTACACATTTCTAAACAGCATATGTGTCAATTTTATACTAACCACATAGATCACCATCACTCAGCCCTGACAAATGTCAACATTTGTCGTATTTGTTCAAATTCTTTGAGAAGAAATATATTACTATTCCATTTTACAAACACTATGATCATTTCAGAAAACAAAAGGAAAATATAGGAAATCAATAACTGAAATTAAAAGAAAAAATTATTTTAATCACATTTCTCACAAGTAACCATTATTTCCATTTTAATATGTAACCTCTAACCTATATATGTG
>NW_022900940.1:3718084-3773654 GCF_012274545.1 Fukomys damarensis | reverse complement strand
CTCCATGTAGTAGAGAATAAAAGCAAAAATTCAGTACTGTTTGTAACTGTTTTAAGAACATTTTATTTTGAACATCTTTCTGTTTTGGTACTAAGAAAAAAACAAAAACCTTTAAAATAAAAAGAAATCATGTGCTTTTAACCTCTAGATCCATACTATCCACTGAGACAGCCCCTTGCCCCTCAGCAGTTGCAAGGTGGCTCGTCTGAATTGAGATGTGCTGTCGTTACTTCACTGGGGTGGGCCACCCACACATATATATCCCACACCTTGGGACCCAGGTAAGACAGGCAGATCCAAAATCACAAACTGGGTTATCATGACATGCTGTTGTATTTGGATTTGGAGATTTGGTACCAAAAAAAAAAGGATGTGTAATACTCAGGAATGATTTTTATATTGATTGCATGATGAGATGATTATGTTTTACACATTGAGTTATATAGCATAGTATTAAAATTATGACAATTAACTGCAGCCTGTTTCATGTTGCTTTGTTTACTGTGGCCACTACAACATGTAAAATGACATCTGTGTCTCCCACCCTTGCTCTGTCGGGCAGCCTGCTGCTTTCTTTGTGGATGTACATCTCATGCACACTCCCGGCACCGTCAGTCCTTGCTCTTTCTTTCATCCTCTTCAGCAGTGAGACTGAGAAGAATGACCATATTTCCTGATTTTGGATCTGCCTGTATTACCTGGACCCTGAGGGCTGGACGCATGCGTGGCTGGCCAGAAAACTCTGCCTCGAAAGCTTCCACCGGGCCTAGCAAGAACCATGGGCGAGTCAAGCCCTCTAGCTCTGTGTGTCTTCAGTCCAGGGACAGAAGGCTGTGTGGAGTGTGCAGAGGCCTGGAGCTCATTCCCCGCCCCCAGGGCACTATCAGGATTTATACTTCCTGTGATTCACATCATTTCCTGTCCACACCCAACCAACTTCCTACAGTGCCCAGGGCAGCTGCCTAGCAGTGAACCACCTTCCTGAGATGTGTCCTCATTTCCCAGGAGCCAGAGGCAAAGCCCGGAGTTTGCTGTGAAGCGGTCCCCCAGCGTTCTAGGTCCTGATTAACATCCCTGCAACCACCAGGCACTTCACATGTGGAGAGCCTCAAAGCTCACACCAAGGGTTCCCAGGCTAAGCATTTCTGTAGCTTCCCCAGGAACTGGGGGGAAAAAAAACAAACACAACATGCTGCATTTTCAAAATTTAAACACCTGAAAATATTGTGCTGTATTTCTTTTTTTGTTGTTATTTGTTTGGTTTTTTTGAGACTGGGTCTCACTATGTAGTTAAGACTGACCTGGAATTCACTATGTAGCCCAGACTGGTCTCGAGCTCACAGCAATCCTCCTGCCTCAGCCTCCCGATGCTGGGATTACAGGTGTGCACCACCACGCCTGGCTTGCCCTGTATTTCTTTTCTTTATTTTTCTTGAAAGATATGTTTATTACTAATGAAAATAGTACAATTATATACTTAAGAAAGATCCTTTCACATACATGATTTAAAATCTTTATTTCTAGTAATAAGACTAGAAAATTTCAGTAAAATATTACAGTAACATGAATTTAATTTGATCCAACTTTGAATAAATGTCATTATAAACAGAATGAAAAAGAAAAACCCATACTGAACATATACGATGATAATGTACACTACTGCTTAAGAATGATCACATAGCCCTGATATACAATTATATGTGTATTGTTATGCCTTTTTCCTATAAATTCCTTTAATATCTAAAGAAATAATTAAATATGAGGAAAAATCAGGATGCCAAATTATTTAACATAGGCTATAGTTATACCACATGGTTGAGAGGAGTGTTTCAACCTGTGTCTCATTATTCTGAAAGGAATGGCTTATCTATCTCTTGTTGGTTCAGGAGAGTAGTGTACAGTTTTACAAAATGCAAGAGTAAAGGATCCAAGTGAGTTCTATACATCATCCATTACATTGTGTTACCCTTCCACCTTCCCACACCCAGCCAGGATCCTTTGTGGAACACAGTGTAGAAGACTTGAGAGTTGTGACGTGAACAACATTTTTCTGCCCTGTATTTATTAAAAACAAACAAAACAACAACAACAACAAAAAAAAACTAAGATGTCCTTACTTCACGAAAACACGATCTTAATAAACAGCCCATGTATATGTTTAATGTCCTTCTTTGAAAGACTCGTGTTGAGGTAAGAAAAAAAAATAAAGATAAATAGAAAGCAGAGATGGAAATTATAATTTTACAATTATACTTTTAACGAAACTGCAGCTTCACGACACAATCAAAATTACTCAAGATTACAATACTTTTCAAACTCCTAAGTCTGTTTTTCCTTCCAGCTTTCTCCCTCTGAAAGTCCTAAGGGTCTGAAAGATAAAATAAGTTGATAAATTAGGCCTGTACTTTTCTTCCCAAAGTATTAATTCACAGATTCCCCAGACTTCCACCCTCAGGGAAGCTGCCTTATCAATTGGGAACCATATCTCTAAACTTCAAACACATGCAAATGGTTTGCATCAGACTCCAGCTCACTCATGGGTAACCCGACAGATGCCAAGAATACATATCCCAGATTAGTGGTGGCAAACTAGGCCACACTTTGGTTATCTCTGAAAGCTCTAAAAGGTTTACTAGCACCTTGAGGATGCCCCCAAGTCTACATAAATACCCCCAGTCTTAGCCCATAATGTAGTCTCACACTTGAGCGCCTGCACCCCTTCCTGATTCTTCGATTCTTTGTGAGGTTCTTTGATTCTGTCTAATGCTGCCTGTGCCTCTCATGATGTTTCCTGAAATGCTTTTTCTGTGACAAGAGTTGGTGAACTTCCTCTGTAGGGGGGTGGGGGTGAGGTGCTGTCCCCATCCCATCCTCGAGAGGACCTCCCTGGACCCGAACCAGTTACAACATCAGACCCAAAGTGCAGTGAGTGTCACAGCTGATCCAAATGGGAATCACAGGTCTGGGCTGACACCGAGGGAGGCATAGCTCCCATAACCGAATGCTATGAAGTTGCTTTCGGGTTTTCTCCAACAAAGACAGGCCCTTGGAATTTCTTCACAGCATCCATCTTCACACAGTGCCCTTCCGGTCCTATTCTCACACAGTGCCAAGTACATAAAAGTTCTCAGGAAATGCACACGGACTTGTGCAGTAGTCACAACTGCTGGTGCTTTAAAGCCCATTCAACATATTGATTCTTCCCTAATCCTACCAAAAAAAAAATGTAATCTCCCAGAAAAGGGAGATTCAGCACATTGAAGTAATCAATGCCTTTTAGATGTAACTTCTGAATATCAGGAAATGTTCCATGCCAGAAATTGTATGTAAACAACAAAATACACATATAAACTAAATAGATCGCAAAAGCTCCTTGAGGAGCCTGTGTTTTGAACTCTTTGTTGATTCGGAGGGAGAACTGACCAAGTGTTTATTTGGGTCCGAAATGTGACATCCTATTGTGTGCATGGGATACAGCTGGGGAGAGCTCACCTTGATACAGGGATGATATAGGAGATGAAGTAGGGACTCTAAATGTATAATAAAATCCCCAACCCATTAGATGTCTGATACACTGAGTGCATGTTCTCTAAAATTGAAGACTGAATTCTAGGAACAATGGAGGTTAAGAGTAGAAAACATTTATGGAGAGAACAGCTCAGGAGAGGCAGGAGGGGTCCCAAATGGGTAGTTGAGGCCCTCACTTTTCAGGAGTTTTATAGAGCAAAACAACATGTGTTCAAGCTACGAATAACCATTAAGGTTACAAGTATAATCGCTTAGGTAGTAGTGATCCAACGGGGGAACAAGTCAAGTAACAAGGGTGCATGGAAAGAACAAAGACTTTTTCTAGGAAATGATGGGTCTGGAGGTCTTGGTCACCCACTGGGGTGACTGATGTCTACCTAGACTTCACTAGGCTGGTGTTACTGCTTATCTTGTCCTTTGGGGAAGTGTGCAAACCTGGTCATTTTGTCTTTATCTTGAGGCCTGGTCTGCAACAGATGCTTCTCCAGTCATGGTCGTAATGAGTTTTCACCTTTTGAGCTGACTCTGTCAAGGATCCAGCCCTATCTGATTGCCTATAATATTTCTACCCAATTTAGCTGTCTAGAATAACTTCATGAAGGAAAAAGCACACAAGGAAAGACAGATGTTAGTCAGGATATGTCACTAAAACATGATAGGTTTGATGCAGGGGATGGGAGGTGGTCAAGGGATTTGAATTCAAAAAACAGCAAGACAAAGTTGTGGGGGAGCGTCAAGTTGAGGTGGAGAACTAGGTCTGTAAGAAAAAGAAGGTTAACAGGATTTTCACTTGTGTATTATTCTTTCCAATGAGGCCTTGGTAGGAGAACAGTGGGTCATTGTTACGATTTTTGGTTTTTAAGTCTGGATGCACAAAAAAGCCTGTCTAGATGTGGGCTGATTGCATCTGGACAATACTTAGGAGGACAGGAGCCCAGCATATCTACTGTCATCAAATATCTAACAAACTAAATTTTTCTAAAGGTCCTATTACATTAACATGGCATAAAACATGAATCCATACCTAAACAGAAACTACATATTATGATTGATTAATAAGCTTATGTTTTAAAAAATCTTTACGTTCTTCTCATCACTGTGTCAGTTTCTTCATGATGTATTTAGTAAAGAAAATATCAGGTTACTTTTGACTCTGAAGGTGATGAAAATTTTTCATTTTTATGAGTAGGAAACATTTTCATGTATTTTAATAGTTACCCTGAGCCTCTGAGAACCCCAAGCCTCAGTGGCCTAATGAATGGCAGAGTAATTTGCCCTTTTTCGACTGTTAAGCATGCCAGGTACCACGTTGGCCTCATGGAAAACACAGTAAAGGAAACACTGTTATCTCAACGTCATAGCCGAGGAAACTAAGGAACAGAACGGTGAAATTATTTGTCCAACATGCAAGGGAATGAGGCAGGCTGTGTCCCTAACACTCAAGCCCGGATACCTCTCAAATACCTTCAGGGATAAGTCGCTGAACACTCAGGTTGTACCTCTGGGGGTACTTTAGGGTACTACTCTATAGGTACTTTGGGGAACTTCGTTGATAGGTTTTGCTTACCCTGACTTTTATGGACAGATCCAGTTTTCCCCATCTTGCTATCACTCATGGGTTGAGAAGGAGAGAAACAGACAGAGGACAGCTAAGCCAACTTGGAGAGGAGCTGGGTCCTAGTCGCTTTGAGCCCTGAACAATTAGATTAAAGTTGGTCTTTTGGGTTGCGTGATCCAACAAGTTCCTTTGGGGCTGGAAACAATTTAGTGGGCTTTTTCCTTCACTCAAAATAAAATGTACTGTAACTGGCAAAGAACATCACAAAACTGAAACAGTGAAACATCTCCACCCACTTCCTGCCACGTGGCCCGTCTTCCAATTGGTGTGCAGTAGAATCATGGACAAAATTTTGATGTCATGTGATGATATCACACACAAAGACTGAGCGAACACAGGAAGTGGACATCTTCCAAAGCGCACACACAAAATTGCCTTTATCTTGTTGCCACATTGAGATACGACTTTGATATTTTCTCCCTGTGGTCTGAAGATTCTTTTTACTGTGTGGCTCCCCCTTTTTCCACTCATGGTCAGTGAACTGCAATTGGCCCCTTGCAGTAGATCTTAGGTAATTCAATCTGTCCTGAATGAGCCACTGTTCATCCGCTAAGTGTGCTTCACATGTGCCCTGCCCAAAGTATCTTTTGATTACTGCTGAGCTTTTAGCAGCACTTGCAGGGCTATATTGTGGCTTGCCTGGGCTCTAGACAATTCTACCTTTATTGGACCTTCCTTCATAACAACAACAACAACAAAACACACAAAGATTATAGTTGATCACTAGTTGTATATGAAGACAAATGTAACCCAAGATGGATTAGATTCATTTTGTAATCTGATTTTATGAGAAATCACACCATCTCACAGGCTCCTAAATAGATCCTGGGCTGTAGGCATTGTGCCCACCTTGCCCTGTCCACTGGCCAGGAGCTAATCACAGCAATTCAGAATTAACCTGGTTCCAAGGCCCAGAACCTAAATATGGTCATTGATCCCTCTATGTCTCATATACGGATTCCACTGGCCAGGAGCTAATCACAGCAATTCAGAATTAACCTGGTTCCAAGGCCCAGAACCTAACTAAATATGGTCATTGATCCCTCTATGTCTCATATACGGATTCAGGAGGACGTTTCCCTTTTCTTGTGTAAGGAGCAGGGTCTTTGAAACCAGATAGAACTGAGAAGTCCCCAGCTCTCACAGTCTCTAGCTGTGTGAAGTAAAGTTTTCCTGGCCCCTGAGTCTGAAGTGCACCACAGAGAACACGAACGTGCACGCCTCACAAAGTGGGGCGCTTAGAAAATGAGATGCATGCCACACAGGGCCTGGCCCCTAAAATGTGCTGCATCATATCCGAATAAAACAGCGCCTGTGACCACTGGGACATGTGGGATGGGGCTGCGAGGGTGGGCTTCAGGATCAGGTTGCTCAGGTTCAAATCCAGTCTTGGCTTCCGGCCAGCAGAACGACCATGGGCAAGTAACATAATCTCTCTCAGCCTCTGTTCCTCTGCTTAAAGGAGAGAACAATAACACCTCTCTGGATGGCTCCCCAAAGAGTAAGAAATAAGGTATTACAGTGCTTGGTATGTATGTAGTGGAATATAACATTATTTATTTTACCATTTTTAATATTATGTAAAACCCACTGCTGGTTTCTTTAAACTTTCTAAAAATAACTTTAAAAAGTTAATTGTAAATTTAGGGAAATTTGCCTAAACAATACAACAATGTCCTGAATCTGCTTCTCTCGGACTCCCTCATGGCTACTGTTTTACACGGACTCCATCTTCTGGGCCCCAGGGTGTGTTTCCCTGATCACTGATCTGGCTTTGAACCTGAGAGCAAACCAGACAGGATATCCGCTTGTCCTGAAAAACCCCAGTGTACTTTGAGAAAAACAGTGATAACCTTCAGAGTCGGAGCCCTACTCTCCCAGCTGGTTCAATGGATCCGATACACCGATTCCTCTCAGATTGTTCCGGCTTTCAAGGATGCTTGTTTTCCTTTCTGGTCCTGGGACTTGTTGCACGCTCCTCCAGTCTGGAGTGGTCTCTCAGTCATAGCTAACGTCGCAAACCCCGTGCACTTTCGGGGAGTGCAGCCTTTCCCCTGAGCTGCACATTCCGGACTGGACTAGAAACACTGCGTGACTGACGCTGAGCTCTTTTGTGTCGTCATAAATGGATCTCCAGGGGCCTGATGTCAGTTAGTTCCTTTACTAACGATGTCAGCTGTGATCTCTTGGGTCATGTTGCTGTCTATGGTTTTTCCACCTCAAGTGCACTGCTGTCATTGAGAGCATGTTGTAGATGAGGTTCTGAAAATAAGGTCTAAATCTCATTTTTTGCCAGATCTCTACTCACCAGCCTTGGGATCCACTGACGACTCACACCTCGATCTTCCATTTCTATCCCCCATTTATTATTTGTTATGTACGTCAACATAGTTACCAGTTCCTATTTATTCGATGGATTTTCATCTCTTGCCTTCTTTTTTCACTTTGAAGCTCAAATTGCCCCCTGTTGGCAAGTGGCAGCTCCTCTAACCTGGCTCTTGAATGGTTTAACCTGTTATTCATTGACTATATCCTTACATTTTGGCCTAACAAGATGTTCCAGGTTTATCCTGAGCCTTTTCTATCCCAATCCTGGAACCAGCCATTTCCCTGGAAGCACTTTGAAGACAGATTGCATTTAGATACCAAGATCTGAGTCCTCAGGGCCCTTACTGCTACTGGGTTATCAATGCTTCTTGGCTCTCTCAATAGAGCTGGAAAATACACATGCAGATATATGTGCATGCACAAATATTTATAGATATCAGTATATATCTGTGCATAGATCCTAAAACAGTGGGTTCCTGCCTTGACTTCAAAATTCCAGTTCCAATCTAGCACCACTGGGCCCCATCTAGTCACCTTCCACATTGTAAATAGCTACTTGGGCAGTGAGAAACTAGACTCCAATCATCTCCTATTTATTTTCCTGGACATCATGCTGATTTCAAGCCATGGAGAAGAGAAAGAGGGAAAGGAACGGCATGGAAAGGTAAGTGTTGAAGCTGGGAATGGGTGACGCACAGCTGTAAAGTCAGAACTCTGGAAGGCAAAGGCAGGAAGATCACAAATTCAGGCCCTGCCCAGGTAATCAGTGACTTAGCAGGACGATGTCTCAAAATGTAAACATTTTTAAGAGAGTTGTGGATGGAGCTCAGGGCAAAAGCCCTGAGTTCAATCCCCAGTATTGAAAACAAACAAAGAAATAAACGAATACGTAGTTGAATTCAGATTTCTTAAATTCAAACTGAACAAATTCTAAACTTCTGTGTGAAACTTGAGGGTAAGTCTATCACACCCAGTTTGAAATTCTGCGTCAGGATTGTCTAAGTCAGAGAGACACTCTTCACAAACAGCAAATAACTATTTTAAGCAATGAAGACGTCAGCCAATATGGAAATGACACTTACTTTAATGTGTGTTTAATCAGTTTTACATTTCTCAGGAATTACTTTGAGAAAGACTGATCACTTTCAACAGAAATAAACATGATATTCCCAAAGACTGCTTGAAACTTTTTTTTTTCAATTAAGAGAGTTTCCTTTGATGTGAGAAAGGAGTTGAAATATTTTTAATTGCTGTAGTTTTATATTTCACACAGTTGATAATTGTGGATATTATGAAAATTCATTGAAATATTAGTAAAATAATGCTAGTAAATTGCTAAGAAATGATTTGGTCCTGGACTTCCTTTTTCATTCCAAAAATATTTTTATTGGCTTTTGAAGACACATTTTAAAGTTCATCAGAAAGAGCAGGTGTTTCCAGTGGAGGGGCAGCACCAAGCCCAGGTGTTACTGCCTGCAGCTGTGTGTTCTTGAGGGCTGGGGTAGGGATGCTCCTATCCTATCTGACCCTTGAAAGAACACTAGCCAGTGTTCCCTGCATTGGCCCTGAAAGGTCCATCTCAAGGCTAGTCCCTTTTCCTGAGCTTTTCCTTCACTGGCCCAGGGACTCAGGACCTTGAGGTACAGTTGTACAGATTGGGCACAGCACATCTTCAGAGATGTTTATGCAGTAAATGATCTTAAATGTAAATTGTTCCCCTTGTCCCCAGGAGATGCATAGAGCTCAACCTACACAGTCGCACAAAATGGCTCTAACACCGACCATTATTCTTGCCGCTCAGTGGTTTGGTGCCTGTTAAGTATGTCTTGCGTGTGTGTGTGTGTGTGTGTGTGTGTGTGTGTGTGTGTGTTCGCGTGTGCATGTATTTGCTGTCTTCACTTTACCTCTCCATGAAGCTTTCCCACATCCCTCTGGCCCATGGTGCTAACTTACATCCACATTTCATGCCTGAAAGCACCAGAGTCCACACCGGCACCGATCACCTTCAACTGATGTTTGACTTTGAATTTGTAGAGCGGTGATCCCAGCTTGGGGTCGCACCTGGATTCAGGTGTGTCTAGTGCAGGTCTACAGATTAGTAAGAGGCCCAACAGAAACCTGTTTGCACAAGCAGTTGAGAAACCTCCTGCCAGTAACCCTGGCTCAAGTGGAGGAGAATGCAGTAATGTAGTTCTGATTTTCCTTTAAAATGAACTCTCTGTAACCAAGAAAGAATCACACTGAAGATGACGTTCCTGAGGAGGAAGAGGCTAAGAAAGATTATTTTGATGTTTGCACTTAAAAAACAGTTTCATTTCTGGTTATTCCTCACACATTCACTACACACTACAAGCCCCTGAAGACAGGGGCAATGTCAACTTTCCATTGTAGTTGTTTCACTTAGCAACTAACTTGTAGTAGGTGGTCAGGGAATTTTGTTGAATCAAAGTGTGGAATAAATGAATTCTTTGGTAAGAGAAAGAGACGTTATTTCACATATCCATGACTCTGGCTGTGGAGTCAGACAACCATGTTTTTACATCTTGACTCAACTGGGTCCTGTGTGAAGTGGTTAATTTGCTTGATTCCCCTCTGTCTCAGATTCCCTATCTGTACAGTGGGATAATACCAGAATCAACCCTAGAGCGAGGACATGAATGGCGTGATGTGTGTAAAGACCTCAACACTGTGCCTGGAACACAGGCGGTGCTCAGGAAAAGTTACTGTCGTGGAAAGGAAGGCACTGCCCAGAAAGCCACCCTTTGACATGAACGAACGGGGAAAGATGGCTAATGGAACTCGGCTCGCTTGCACTCATGCTGTTTCCCTAATTTGCCCCAGTACTCTCCCAAGTCGGACGGCACGAATGTTTAGAAAGCCGGGCCATCTTCTCCCTCCGCCAAGACGGTAAAAGTAAATGTGGGGCCAATTACCTTCCTACAGCACCCATAACCCCACTGACAATCCTGCCTCACTGCACCGTTACAGTAAAACATGAAAACATCAACTTTGGATTCGTGTCATTTCTGGCAAGGATGAGCATTTTCAACCTGCTGCCGTTTGCATCCATTTAGATAATGACGGCGATGCCAGCCGATCCTTCCCACCCCTCTCAGCCTTCCATTCAGGAATCAGGCCTGGAGGCGCTTTAGAGACCACATTGGTACATTAATTGTACCATTGTGCAGCTGCAGGAGTCCCTGGGGCAGCCAGAAGCACATTTAACTTTTGCCAGGGACACTACACAAACGCCAGCTCAGGAAAGCAAATGGCAAATAACTCACCCCATTGAAAATGCAAAGGAAATTGATGAAGCCAGAAAGAAAGGAAGGAAAAGCCACAGAGAGTGGCCCTGTAATTTAGCTGCTAGTTTCAAACAGCAAGGAATCCACAAACCAAGGTTACCTCCCCTGGGCTCTGAACATCATGGAGACACGGGTAATGACTCAACAGGAAGAGGGGAGAATCTACTCCGCTTGCCGGTGCCCGCCCCTTCCTGGTCATCGGCCAATCCCGCGTTGAATTTGGGGGAGAATGAACTGGGCCCTGGGCTCCCATTCCTTGCTGCTGAGGTCCAAGTCCACCTGAGCTCAGGGCGCTCCTGTCTACTCTTGTTCCTTTCCACAGCCCCATTCCCCTTCGCTTTGTGTTTTGTTTCTGTTACTCAGCAGAGAACAAATAGGGCTTAACTGTTTGAGAAAATGGAATTCTTTCAGAAATGTGCAGCCCTCTTACTTCCTCATGAATTCCTTTGGGAACGCAGAGGATGCTATGAACCAGCCACCCACACCATTGTGTGTGCAAACAGACACACTCAGACTTAATCATAGCCTCATGTTCATTTTCCAGGAAACGCAAGGCAGCCTTGCTGATCTCTGGATCCCTGATCAGCAAAACCTAAATGAAGAGATTTCTAAGATTGTATTTCTGTCTGCCAATCATTCACGCACGCATTCAGCATTTTCAGGACCATGTATTCCCAGGACCATGCTAGGTACTGAGACAACAAGGGTAAATGACACCTAATTCATCACTTAGATGTTTAAAGCGACCATTTCATGGGCCAGGGATTTAGCTCAGTGGCACAGCACCTGCCTGGCAAGTGTGAGGTCTTGAGTTTGATCCCTGGCAAAAAAAAAAAAAAAGATGCCACTTCATATATGGTTGATACAGAAGTAAGAAAGGTACAGAAGTATGGAAGAGAAAGCACGCCGAAGTGTGACTCAGGACATCAGGGAAGGGGACACAGAGGAAGGGACAGTGGACCACAGCATTCGAGATACACGAACTCGTCAGGTGGGAGGGGGACCACAGCACTCCTGGCAGGGAGAACAGGGGCAGAGGCTCAGAGACAGCCCTCCCTCGGTATTCGAGGGGGATCGGTTTCAGGGCCCTCGGATGGGTACGAGTCAATATCTGCAGGTGCTCCGATCCTATAGAAAAGGTCCTAGGGCCTGCATGTAACCCATGCACATCATCTCTATACCACTTCTAACACCTAACGCAATGTAACTGTTATTTAAATAGTTGCATTATGTAGGGAATAATGATGAGAAAAAATCAGGACATGGTAGCACAATGCAAGTTTTTGTGGGTGTATTTCTGATCTGAGGTTGGTGAACCTGTGACGCAAAGTACAAGGAGGACCTAGAGGGCTGACTGTGCCGAGCCTGTTGCAAACAGAACGAAGGGTGGCAAGGCAGAGACACGCTGGGAGAGAAAGAACACAGAGCCGGAAGTCCTGTGCTCAGGAAGTGTGGACGTCATCCCGTGGGTGACCCGGAGCTGCTCAAGACTTATGCACGATGAGCAAGAAAATCAGGTTTGCGTTTACAGAGATAATGCTGATTCCCTGAGCCCCCATGTCGTGGCCACTGTGGCCGCACCCCGCTTACACACACACACACACACACACACACACACACACACACACACTCAAAAGCCTCAATGGAAAAGGAAGTGCGTTGTTTTAGTAACGCAAGGCTGTTTGGGGGGGGTGGGCACGCAATATTGACAGGGGATGATGTGAGCTTCACAAATTTGAATAAAAAACCCCAAACCAAAATCGGAACAGCTGCTCCCTTGAACGAGTCATGAATAATATTTAACATTAGCTGGTGGTGCTGTGTGGATCCTGGAGCCCGGGATGAAAAGCAGGAAAGTAATTTGCCGTAATCCCAGTGCCTGGTGATGATGACGGGGGAGGGGAGGGAGGGAGAGAAGATGCTGCCTAAGTAGAAGGCGGACGGAGCAGAAATCAGGAAGGAGATTCCTCAGTTACACATAAAGTGCACTTCACACATGCGGCAGAGATCTGCGATATTATTCATAAGAGCGATCTGTGCACAATAAGGTTTCTGAAAGGCTGCGTGGTGAGATGACGTGTGCACTGTTCTCACCGTGCCAACGGACGCTGACTCTGCCTAAGTGTCAGGCACGTAGGACGTGAACGGCACTGTGACACTTCAAGTGGAAAAGTGCACAAAAAGTGTTTTAAGAGGTAAATTAGAAGAGCTTCCAGGTTGTTCCCACTGCACGGTCACTGATTGGAAACCCCACAAACTGTCCGGACTGGAAAAACAGCCAGCACCACCAGGACTGGGGAATGTCCTGAAACCTGAACCCCAGTCCTGTCTTGTGCCTCCTGCTATAACGAGTGCTTGTTAGTTCTGCACAGTTAGGAGCCATCATGGGGATTCCTAGATTATTGTAGGCCTTTATTTCCTCTCAGAATATTGTGGGTTTCAGTCAGAATTTGGATGAACACGTGGGAGAGGGCATAAGAAAAGCACACAATTGTAATTCCAGCACTCTGGGAGGCTGAGGCAGGAGGACCACCAAGCCCAGGCTGGTAACTTATCAGGAGCCTGTCTCAAAATATAGAATGAAATAAAGGCTGGGGATGTAGCTCAAAGTGAAGATCCTGGGTTCAATCCCCAGCTGAAAAGTACAAAGTCACCTGAAAATGACTGGAAAGGAGGGCTCGCTGACTCAGCCTGTGATGGAGGCAGGACGCCAGGGGAAGTGACTGGAAAATCAGTCCAGTTAATGCCGGGTCCCAGATAACATCAGGGCGGCGGGAGTGTCCCGTCCCCCTGCTCTGAGGGTCACTGTGCGGTCACTCGGGAGCATCCTCTGCAGCGAGTCCTCCAGCGGCAGGCCCACAGGTGGCCGAGGTCCACCCACTGCCCGGCAGGGGCTGGCGGATCCCACTGGGCGGCCCCAGGGAGGACACTGCTGCCATGGACGCTGCTGCCAGGGCTGCCATGGCGACGTGTCTCTCTCTCTCTCTCTCTCTCTCTCTCTCAGGGAGGGGCGTCCTTCTCCGAAACTTGGAAGGCGGACGGCAAAGGCTTGTTTTTGTGCAAATTGGGTTCAGGAGGAGCAGAGGCTGACTTTGAAGGACTACGGCAAAGCGTGTTTTCACCTCTTACTATGCGTGGTCTGTCAGCCCCGGGGAGGCCCACACACCCTGAAACTTACATCAGCCCTTCGCCCCCTCTTCCCGGCCGCTCTCGGGCAGGGCTGCTCTCCGCACACACCCACACCCCAGCGGGGCCACAGCCAGAGTCTGGGACGCCAGCGCTCCTGAGTTCTGACCCCAGCTCGTTCCTGAACAGTTCCTTACAACTCACCCTCTTAGCCTGTATCCCCTGGGCTTATTTTGGGGAGTGAACCAGAAAACAGATATCCTGTGGTCATCCCAGGGCCTGTACCAGGGGAAAAAGTAAAGACCATGACTTGCTATCCTTCTCGTTATTTTTATTGTAGTCACACATCGTAGTCTGCCAGTTTTCCCTTATAATACACGTTGTGAACCTGCTCTCATATCGGCAGTACCTTCTAAGATATAAGGTGGAACAGTGGCGCAGGACTCTGTTGTGTAGATAACATGATTAACAATAGGACTTAATGTCTTCTTCATCCTATTCTTTTTCTTAGTAAATCAGAAGGAACATCACTAATGCTCGATATTCTTGGTCACATGGACCTCATATAAGGATTTGTTTCCTTTCATTGCACTTAGTCGAAGAAGCAAAAGTTATTTTACTAGGTTACTTTTCACTACGTCAGTTCAGATTGTTTCCTTTCATTGCACTTAGTCGAAGAAGCAAAAGTTATTTTACTAGGTTACTTTTCACTACGGATCAGTTCAGACTCACTGCAAAAGGTACACTTGTCAGCCTCCTCAAAAAGTTTCAATATCTGTCTCTATTTTCTGCAGCTGCCACAGAGTCTCACAAACTGAGTAATTCATAAATAACAGGAGTCCATTTGGCCCTCGGTTCTGGACACTAGGAAGCTTGCACATGGCCCTGAAACAGTGGAACTAGCCAGCCATGGAAGGAAACCTCAAACCCTGAGCCCACATAAATCTCTAAGTTGATTACCTCAGCCATTTTGTTATAGCCATGGGAAGCTGACTGACACACCTGACCTCGTTTAGATTTCCCCGCCTCTGCAGGAGCAGCTGCCGGTGTTGGGCAGCGTGTCAAATAAAGACACCTGCTTCTGCGAAGGGAGTGTTGGCCGAGGGTTTCCACACTGACTGGAGCTGCAGGGTGCAGATCTCTCCAGCTCTGCTGCCGCATGGTCTTTCTTCATCTGTCATTCTTGCTTCAGGGTGACCTCAGGAGCAGCCTGCATGGAAGGTGTGGTCTTGTCCTTGTAAAGCCTTATTTGTGGAAGCGGGGGGCCGGCTGCAGTTTCCCACCCTCTGCTCTTGAGCACTCTGCTGTTTTTCTCCTTAATCTGTTAAATGCTTCCTCCTGCTGAGATTTACATACAGTGAAGTTCAGCTGTGTGCAGTGGTGTGACTCAGTGGCCTACTCATAGGGTTGTGTCGCCTTGGTCGTGTCATATTACAACACTGTCATCAGCAGAGATCAAAAACCACAGTGCCCATGAGTGGTCACTGCCCGCACTCCCCTCTCTTCAGCCCCTGGCACGGCCAGTCTCCTTCCTGTCTCTGCCTATTCCCTCTGGTGGGCATTTCACAGGAGGAGGGGTCACTCAGCGTGACCAGCTCTCTGGACACACAATCCTTGGGCCCTGGCTCTGTCACTGAGGTGCGTGGATAGCAGAGTTAGGGCCTCCTTCTTTTTTACTGCTAACCAGCTTTCCATTGTGCAGACCCTCCCTCTTTACTCGATAGACCTTTGGTTTGCTTTCAGTTTTTGTTTGTTTTGAGACAGGGTCTAACTTTGCAGTGCACGCTGGCCTTGAACTCACAGCATAGCCTAGGCTGGCCTCAAATTCACGGTGATTCTCCTGCCTCTGCCTCTGGAGTGGGATTGCAGGCATGCACCAGCATACCCAGCTTGTTTTCAATTTTTCACTATCAGAAGTAAAACTGCTGTGCACACACTAGTATAAAGTTCTGTGCGAATTTGCATTTTCAGTTCTTTTTCCTCTGAGTAAAGGGCTCAAAGACATGAGAGGTGATGGTGTTATCTACACTGCGGCCATTGGGAGCAGTCGGAGGCTGGGAGGCTCAGCAAAAAGAACCCAAGATTTCACCTTCTGCCAAATTCATATCCAGACCCTTTTGGTCACATGCCTGTGAGCAAGTAGCATTTTTCCCTTGTGGCACCAGCTTTGCCAGGATGGCACTGAGCATGACTCCTTGTGGGACAGACCTCCACTTTCTGTTCCTGGGGTCCTGGGTTACTAACTCCAAAGCATTTTCCCTGCCACTATGTGTGCCTCACCTTCAGCACCCTGGTCATTGAGTGGATGGCTCTGTGATATACACGGGGTGGCTGTCTTGTGGTCAGACGCTGTGGGTCTGGGCCCATTATTCTTCTCCGCCTGTCTCCTGGACCTGCTTTGTAGTTCTGATGTTTTATAAAGCAATAACACTGGCTGTAGAACCACAGGATCTTAACTCCAAACACGGCCTTGTTGCCTCTGGATCATGGCCTCTGTCAAGGAACCTAACCCATCTTGAGCGTTAGCTTCCTCCCCATAAGACCAAGGCTGACTCAGGGCCAGGAATCTGCGACTTTTCATGGTGATATTAATAATTCTGATGTAGGAAGTTTCGGGGACATATTTGTTTCTAAGCTGCAGTGTCTGGGGAGTGTCCCAAAGGTCATGGGAGATACTCATAATGTAAATGTTGTGTTTGAATATCATGTGCGGGTCTGATGACATCTATGAGAAGCCTCACCTTCTCAGAGAATGTGTCTATCTTTTTCTTACATCTAAGAGATAGAGAAGCCAGCCGAGCAGGAAACATCATCTTAGAGTTCGGGATGAAGATGGGGACCTCCAAGCTTAAGGCTCACATCCAGGAGGCATCCACAAGCTGGACTGTGGGGCACTGGGCGGCTGGGGTGAGGTCAGGGTGACTGCTCTTTTTCAAGCTCATAGAAGCACTGGGTAGGGAAATTAGTTCTAGGGCACGACAACATTTATGTGTTAGCTGCTTTGGTTTATTTGAGCTTAACATAAGGAAGGCAAGTGATGGCTCTGGAGGTTTCTATCTCTGAAGTCAGAGAGCTTGTGCTTATTCTCAATTTTGAGGGACTTCCCAGAGCAGCAAGATTCTCCATACCTAGCTCATTTCCTGCTGGTGCCAAGGCAAGGCTCAGCCAGAGCATGGGGCCACAGTGTCCCCTTGCCGTCTTCCCCTGGACCCCCACAGAAGCCCTGACACTGGTCATTAGGTGGCCCCATATGTGGAGGGCCAGGTCTCTTCACCCACATGCCCAGCCCCCATCCTCCCAGCCTCACGCGCAGTACTTGACGGATGGGAAAGGTAAGGTATAGTGCCCCATTTTCAGAGGGTGGGCCAGAGGGAAAGAGTCAGGAGCAGGCCTCGTCAAGACCTCAGGCGAGGGCCACTAATGAAGAGACCAACTTCCAAAGAGGACAGGGATCTTGCCTAACCCTTTTATTCCATGCTAGATAAGGAACTAGGACCTGGATGCCCAACCCTGCCCCACGACTACCTCCCACAGAAATTCTGAGTCTTTTCTCTTTTCCTTTCCTAGCATGTGGATCCTTCCTGTGTTGCCATGACAACCCCAGATCCTTAAGGAGATGCTGCTGGAAGGAGGTCCCCCACCCTGGGTCCTGGTGCCTTGTAAGTTTCTCCAGAATGTCGCCTCCAAGGATATGGGCAGTATCAACATGGCTCTCTTCTTGGTACATCTTCCTGGGATTTCAAGAGAGATGTCATCCAGCAACTCTAGGTTTAACCCAATCAGCTAGGTTTGCTATCCTGGAAGAAGACCAGGCATCTTCCCCAGCAGATTTGATCACCAAGTCCCTGGGAGGTGCTCCCTAGCCTGGCAAAGATCTTGCGCCCTTTCTTGAGAAAAGTTCTGAACCCAGGAAGCTGAAGAACTATTGAATTAGCTCATCCTGAGGACCCCTTCCAGCTCAAAAATTCTAAAACTAGTCTTTTGCTATTTGTTATTTCCTGGTTGAATTAAAATAGACTTCACAATTGGAAACAGGAGCTGAAGTATTCATTTTAAAAATTATAGTATCACATAAAGTGCCCCATTTACTACAGCAAACAGGGATATGTGTGCTAAGCTTCCAAAGTCACCTGCATACAGGCTACAACAGGAGCCCAAACAGTCAAGAGTTCTCTCAACTTTTCTATGCTCATGTAAAGCAATGGTAATACTAAAAAAACCTGTACTGGGACAGCACTGTATTGCCAGTAACATTACGGTTTGTGGAGAAAATCTTAATTTGCCAATTATTTTATTATGTGCATGTAGATAACTTTTTAAAATAATGAAATATTTTAGTCATACATAATGATAACACTCTTCATAGGGAAGTTGTACCTGTACATGATATATTCTGCCTCTTTTTTTCCCCTTCCCCCCTCAAGCCACCTCTCTCCTATGTACAAAAACTTTGTTTCCATTTTTTCTTCTATTTTTTCTTGTAACTTCCTTCCTTCTGCCCTCCCTCCTCCCTTATTCCCCTTCCCATTTAAACATCTTCTTCCCATTTCCCAATAGCTACAAAACATTTTAGTCCTTATCTCTACTTTTGGTTTCTCACACCAGAGAAAACAACGCAATACTTAAATATGTGTGTTCTATGTATTTCACTTAGGAGTATGGTCTCAAGGTCCATCATTTAGCTAGAAATGTCTGAAGCTCATCCTTCTTGACTTCATTGTGTGTGTGTGTATTACATCTTCTTAAGGGCATTTGGGCTGTTTCCAAGATTAGCTATTACAAATTATCCTGCTATAAACATGGGTCTGTATATACTGCTGCGGTATGATGTGTTTAATTCTTTTGGGAAGATACCAAGAAGGGGAATAGTTGGGTCAAATGGAACCTCTAGTTTTATTATTATTATTATTATTTTTTAGCAATCTCTACATTGATTTCCACAGTAGGTGCACCAATCTACACTCCTATCAACAGTGAAGAAGTGTTCCTTTTTCCCCACAGCCCCTCCAGCATTTGTTATTGGTTGATCTCTTGATAACAACCGTTCTTTCTGAAGTGAGATGGGATCTCAGCGTTGTTTTAATTTGCATTTCTCAAATGACCAGTGACATTGAACATTTTTTCATGTATTTATTTGCCATTTTTACTTCTGCATCTGAGATGTGTCTGTTCATTTCAGATGCCCATCTTTAGACTGGGGAATTTGGAGGAGTCTGGATTTTTGAGTTCTTTGAATATTCTAGTCTTTTGATGAATACCGGGTAAACATTTTTTCTCCACACTGTGGGTTGTCTCTTCACTCTGTTGGTGGTTTCTCTTGTTACGCAAAAGCTTTTTAATAATATGAAATCCCAGTTGTTGATACTTTGTAGTATTTCCCATATGGCCTGGGTTTTGTTCATGAAGTCTGCCTATACTTATGTCCCTCAGCATTCTACCTATTCTTTCTTCCAGCAGATTTAGTGTTTCTATTTTAACATTTAGATATTTGATCCATTTCAATTTTAGGTTAGTGTGCATGGTAAAAGATATGGGTCTAGTTTGAATCATAGGCATGTGGAAAGCCAGTTTTTCCTGCACTATTTATTAAATACTCTATTTTTCTTCCAGTAAAGGTGTTTGGCTCCTTTGTTAAGATAGTTGTGTATGTCTGGAGTTGTTTCTTCATCTTCTAATCTGTTCTATTGACCCTCAAATCTGTTCCTATCCCGGTACCAT
Organism: Fukomys damarensis; assembly: GCF_012274545.1. Classification (NCBI taxonomy): domain Eukaryota; kingdom Metazoa; phylum Chordata; class Mammalia; order Rodentia; family Bathyergidae; genus Fukomys; species Fukomys damarensis. The sequence goes on along the minus strand of NW_022900940.1, from coordinate 3,754,031 downwards.
GCTGTTTTTATCACAGTAGCTTTGTAGTATAATTTCAAGTCAGGGACTGTGATACCACTTGCCTTGCCTTTGTTACCCTGAATTGCCTTTGCTATTCTAGGTCTCGTCTGGTTCCAAATGAATTTTAGGATTATTTTTTCTAATTCTGTGAAATATGTGGTGGGAAATATGATTAGGATTGCATTAAATCTGTATAATAATTTTGAAAGTATGGCCATTTTCACTATATTGGTTCTTCCTATCCAAGAACAAGGGATATCTTTCCTTTTTTTGATATCCTCTTTCAGAGTACTGTAGTTTCCAATATACAATGTTTCCTTTGTTAGATTGATTCCTAGGTATTTCATTGTTTATGCTGTTGTGAAAGGTGTTGTTTCCCTAATTTCTCTGTCGGTGAATTTGTTATTTGTGTACAGGAATTCTATCGATTCTTGAGTGTTAACTTTGTATCCATCTATGCTACTGAATTTGATTATCAAATCTAGAATTCTTTTGGTGGAGTTTTTGGGGTCTTCTATGTAGAGTATTGTGTCACCCACAAATAATGATAATTTAACTTCTTTTTTTTCTATCCTTATTTTTTGTATTTCTTTCTCTTGTCTAATTGCTCTGACTAATATTTCCATAACTCTGTTGAACATGAGTGGTGACAGTGGACATCCTTTTCTTGTTCCTGGTTTTAGAGTGAAAGCCTTCAGTTTTTGTCCATGTAGTATGATGTTAGCTATTGCTTTGTTGTAGATGGCTTTTGAGATTGAAATTGAGATAATACAACTTATCAGAACTTATGGGACCCAGTGAAAACAGTCCTATGAGGAAAATTTATGGCAGTACATACCCATATCACAAAAACAAAGTGGGCTCAAATAAACAAGCTAATGTTGAACCTCAAGCTTCTAGAAAATCAAGAGTAAGCCAAGCCCAAATTTCATAAGAGAGAGGAAATTATAAAGATCAGAGCAGCAATTAATGCAATGGAAACTAAAAAAAAATATGAAGAATCAATGAATCAAAGGGTTTGTTCTTTGAAAGATGAAATAAAATTGACAGCTGTATCAAAAATGACAAAAAGACTCAAATCCATGCAAGTAAGAAAGAAAAGGGTGAAATCATAACAGATCCTGCAGAAATCCAGAAGTTTGTTAATACCTATGTCAAGAAACTATATTCTAATAAGATGCAAAATACAGAAGAAATGGACAGATTCCTGGACACATATGAATTACCAAAACTGAATCAAGAAGATATCAACATCTAAATAACCAATATCAACCAATGAAATTGAAGATGTACTTAAAAATCTACCAACAAAGAAAAGCCCAGGACCTGACAGATTCACTGCTGAATTCTACAAAAAATTTAGAGAAGACCCTAATGTCACCACTTCTCAAACTCTTTATTGAAATTGAAAGGGAAGCAATATTCCCAAATTCATTGCTGGAAGCAAGCATTAGCCTGATACCAAAGCTAGAGAAGGATTCAACCAAAAAAGAGAAATAGAAACCAAGCTCCGTAATGAACGCAGTCACAAAAGTCCTCAATAAGATGCTGGCAAACAGAATGCAGCAAATCATCAAGAAGGTTATATTATACACCATGACTATGTTAGATTCATCCCAGGGGTGCAGGGATGTTTCAACATATGTAGATCAATAAACATAATATACTATATTAACAGGGCCAAGGACAAAAACATATGATCCTCTCAATAGATGCAGAAAGAGTGTTTGACAAGGTCCAATAGCCATTTATGATAAAACCTTATAGAAAATTGGTATAGAAGGTCTTTATCTCAATCTGATAACTTCTAATATATCTATTCAAAAGAAAATCCTAGCTTATGGAGAGTAAATAAGTAGTTTTCTTTTTTGGGCAAGTTCTAGCCAATTGGCAATGGTTTTCAGGACTTCCAGGCTATGAGGGATCTTGAGGCCAGAGACAAATCTGCATTGTTTAGAGATGTTTGCCACAGACACAAAGGGCAGAGGTGGTATATGTGTGCTGGTCACACCTTAGATTGCTTCTGTGTTCAAATTTAGCTGAAAAGCCAGAGAGCTCTTTTAGAGGCACATAAGAAAAGTTAGAAGGGGTGTGTAAGTATTTTACAAGTAACATAGAGGAAAGTAGTCAGAAGGAAATTTTACAATTCAAGCAGAAAAAAGTACTACTTATTGAAGAAATTTTGTTAAACCAAATGGCCACAAATGTCTTGTTCGCTCATTCAGAACACATTTATTAGAAGTCTACCTTGGTTGCAGATTATGTCAGATCCCAGAGAAACCAAAGTTTAAAAAATTTTCTCAATGTCCTCTGATTCCATATAGGCTAAAAAACAGTAAAGGTGTGTGTGTGTGTGTGTGTTTGTAAAAGTCATTTCCCTGGTCTTAGGTAAGTTTTGAAGGTCATGTTCTTACTTATTAACAATGAGCAATAAAGCTGACCCAAAGGGGTAGCATGGAGTTGACTAAGCCAAAACCCATTTAAATCCCCACAGTAGCTCTCTGTTCCAAGACTTCGCACACTTTTGACAGAAGCTCCTCAGGAAATTGTATGCACATGGTCAATTACCTTCACAGCACAAACTATATTTCGCTGTGCTCTCTAATGAGAACATGACTTATGTTTACGTGTCTGCCGTGAGGCCCATTATACTCTCCAGCAGACATGTTGCTGGACGGGTTAACATCGGCTCCTAAACTCTGACAGCTTGTACGCTTCTGTTGTGACATATCTCAGGGCTGTGCGTTACAAACAGAAGGATTACCCACAGTAGTCTGTGTGCCACTTGCGCCGTGGGCGGTGGCTGATTCCTGAATTCTAATTAATATTTTGGATCCTTGTTTGCTGGCTTGGCAAAGATAAAATAGTAACTCACATTTGATAGTTGTGATTCTGACTGGTCAACTCAATTACGTTGGAAGAGAATGCTAGCTCCCCTGCTGGTCCTGGTGACATGGTTTACGAAGTCTCTACCTCCCGCACCATGGTTGTAATGCGGTGTGTATTATCTCACCTTTGCAGTAATCTTGCTGAAACCCATTGCAAGATCAGAACACGCACTAAAAATGTTTCCAGAATGCTCAGTTGAGTCAGCTATGTCTATCCATGTCCCACTATGTAGCTACCATGAGGACAGACATATAAATACAGTGGGAAAGATAATAATCTTTTGGGATCTTGACACTTTAGCTGTATTGCCTGTTAAATTTTTCCCAAATTATTTCTTGGCTAACAAGCTACGTGCTTAGCGGAAAGGTCACCTCTGCAGTCAAACTGATGTAGGTTCCAACCACAGTTCCCTATTTACTAGCTGTATGCCGGACACAGAATTCTTAAACAGGATGTGTCTAGTTCCTCAGTGTGAAATTGTGATAGTGAGGCTTAATTTGACAGGGATTTTGGAAAAGTTCAATTATATCCTGGGTGGTATGTGTTTGGCAGCATGCTGGTCTTCAATCGACCCTTCCTCCTTCCTCTTGGATCTGTATCATTTTGTAAAGCAACCATACAAAGGGTCATTTTTGTTGCCTCACCGACTCTTTATGGTTTTTTCAATGCCTTAAGTAAAGGCTGGCTGTTTATTACACAAAAACAATTAAGCACTGAAGTGGAATGTTTAAGTGTTTTATTCTATTATTTTTAATATGGCATCCATGATTGTCCTTTTTTGCCATTCTGCTCTTTCATGTAGGCAAACCTTTAAGCAACAGCTTTCAATGTGGTGTGATCAAAAACTATGGTGAATGTGTAAATTAAAAAAAATTATTATAGTAAAAGGCACATTGTAATTAATGCCCCTCAGTTCAAATAAACATTTATTGCATAATTCTTGCCACTTTCTGAAGCAGTTCTGGAAATCCTCTTTCCCTGAGTGTCTCTAATTGCATTGTTTTTGCTGTCTCAATGTCCTAAATTTTTTGAAAATGTTGATGTTTTGTGATCATTTTACCTTTAGGGAGTAGCCAGAAGTCACACAGCGCCGGAAGTGATCAATAGGTGAATGAGGATGTCTGCAATGTTTTGTGAACCTGCTTTTCTGCTGGCTGGCACTGGACAGCAGCATTCACCATATGTGTGATCAAACTTCAGACAGACGGGGAAGAGGACTTTCAGAACTGCTTCAGAAGGTGGCAAGAAAAATGGGGTAAGTATGTTTGATGCTGGGGGTGCTCTGAAAGGGATTGATGGCAATGTGTCTTTTGCCATAATAATTTTTAGAAATTTTAACACTGACCATGTGTTTTGCTCACCCCTTTGTATCTCTTACTTTTGCTGCCAGCAGTGGGACTTGTCTCATGTGCAACCGCAACTTCAAAGAACAGTGGCCTGGTCCTTCCACCCGGCTCAGGACTCATCTGTCTTCCAGTCACTGACTGCAGCCGCTGCTTGTAAGCCATCGTTAGAGCTGCAGCAGCCTCAGAACCCACAGAGGAAGGGCAGACCATTCATCTTTTTTGTCTAATTCTTTTGTGAAGCCAAGAACATTTTTACTGTAGCAAACAGAGCCTTGCTGGGATGGGCTATGTGGTGCTTTCCCATACTACTTTCTGCTCTGGCCAGTGCTCATCCTCAGAAAGCCCAAAAGAGCCATGAAGGATGAAGACATGGAAAATGTCTGTCTGTTGTGGACATGCAGAGTCCAAATTTCTCCTCAGTTTAAGTAGCAGAACTTCTGTCCTCTGTGTTTGCCAAATGAGCCAAGTAGAATTACTCAAAGGACTCAAGAGTGATTGATGGCAGCTTGGTAAGGCCAGTGACTACACAGGGAGAGTAGGAAAGAGCGGGAGGAGGTTTCCAAATTGTCCCAGGTGCCACAGGGAATGTGAGGGGGCCTCACACATGGCCAATTACAATTTTTCTTGGTCTCCTCTTCCTGTTGGGGTCAGCAGGGGAGGGAAAATTTTCCTGGTGCCTGCACACATAGGAAACCACCATAAAACACATTTAATGGTCAATCAATTGTTCATTTTCAGCAAAAAAGAATTCTTAAGTTGTGAAATTGATTGCTTCTATTTTAGCAAAAAGAACTCTTCAGGAGAAATTTCCTACAAGTGGCCTTTGTTTCTCTTGCCTATCAATGCACTGGGAAACAGGGAATGTCTAGTTTTTCACATATTAATAAGTATAACTTTGGTTTTCTAACATGCTGCACTGAGCTTTCAGAAAATTACTGCTGTAGGCAAGCAGCCCTGGGCAGCGGAAAGACTTCAGATTCTAAAGCCAGAAAGATTATGCTTCAAAACTTGGCTCCTGGCTATTTTGCAATATGTTGCCTTGGGAAATCATTCCACCCGCAAGGATCCTATTTCTTGAGATGCTATATCTTGATATATAAAATGGGAATAATGTTGCTAGGGTGATTCACATTATTTGTATATCCCAGACCCCTCCTTTGGGACATCTCTTACACAACGGTTTGTAGGATGCAGGACAATTAGTGTACAGTGGGTTGGAAGCCGACCTGATCTTGCCAGAGGTCTCATCTTCCTGACCTGATTCATTTCAGGAATAGATTATATAATCCAGGCCAGGTTCATGAAAGTCTGCCAAGAGACCTTTCTCTGGGAATGCAAATCAGACAACCAACTCATTCACATTTTTCTGGCTTTTTTTGGCACATCTTTGGAAACCTCTCAATCACACCAGAATGGTTGTTCACCTAACTGTCAGTCATGAGGATGATTTAAACACAGAGTCTCTCCAAAGGGCTTCATGGGAAACATTGTTTCTAGAATGAATCCCACACACAGAGGACAACAGAGTTAAGAACTAGAGATAAAGCATCAGAGATCACCTAAGGGCCCTGTCCTTAGCCATGCCATAAGTTAGACATGCTAAGCAATCCTTCCCGGTTAAATAGATTTCTGCTTGAAAGTCTCATCTGGGACCTCTGTCATTTTCAATCAAGAATTCTCATTATCATACTACTGGATTATTGTCAAGATCTAACCTGATTTATGCAAAACATCTAGCACAGACAGCAGCTCCAGGCTCATCAGAGGTCTGGCCAGTGACAAAATGGCTTTTTGTCCCACCCTATGTCCATGCCTGTTACCACAGAACTCTAGACTGACCTCTCTCTATGATTTGACATTTCTTTTGAATCATGGGATGCTGAAAGGCGTGACCCTTGGGAGATGGAACTTGCTCTAGCTTTTTGTATCTTTCACCATTGTAAGCAGGCTGTGCCTTGGCAGATCTGGTGAACAATGAGACCCATGAAGTAAAGCCTCTCTGCCTATCGTCGGGGGAATCTCACAGACACATCAAGTAAGTAAAGTAAGTGTTTATCAATGCTTACTTTAATTTAGCATTTTCAGGTGACTTTTGTAGCACTCTTGTGGTCATAGGTAGCTGATAAAAGGGCTGACATTTATGGAACGTTTCCCATGTGCAGGGAACTCTGCTAGAAGCTTTCCCAGTAGTACCCTCAGATCTCTGTACTCACAGCTGCTGTGTACATGGATTCAAACAGCTGAATACGGAAAATACATTTAAAAGAACTATGTCTGTATGGACACTTTTTTCTTGCCATTTTCTGAGCAACAGAGTATAAGAATTATTTACAAAGTACTCACATTGCAGTGGGTGTTATCAGCAATGTATAGATGATTTAAAATACAGGGGAGGTTGCATAGGTGCAATCAAATACTATATTATTTTATTTAAGGGACTTGAGCATGCATAGATGTTGGTATTCAAATGTGGTCCCGGAACTGATTTTCTACAGATATTGAAGGATAACTGTATTTCATTTAATCTACAGAGCTATTATTCATTGTACTTTATAGACAAGGGAGCCAAGGCACAATTAAAGGAAGAAACTTGCTTTTATGAAGACAAGTCAGGACTCAATTATGGGCATCCTGATTCCAGAGCAATTTCAACCGAGGTGCCCGCTCCTTGGTCAATGATGCTCTGCCCATCACAGTTGTGATGGGAATCAGTGTTTTCAGGACTACAGGCCATGGCTCATTAGTGGGTAATGAACTTGATAAGCCAATGCTGTACAAATAGAACAGTAAGGAAGAAAATCAGAATATCACTTCATGAAACTTGTATTTGTAAATCCCAAGTTACAATGCAAAGTATATTTCCCTTTGTCAATTATGATCAAAAGGCTTGAAAGTCACTGCAATAAATATTATCTATTCCTATGGTTATTTCTAAATAATATTAGTCAATGTAATAACTACTTATACCAACGTGATTTAAAAAACATTTTTTTTAATTCAAGGTCTTGCTAAGTCACAAAGTTGCCCAGGCTGTGTTCAAACTCCCAGTCCGCCTAACTCAACTGCCCAGAGCACTGGGATTACAGGCTTGTGCCAGTTGCAACCAGTTAGCACTGAGATTTTTATCCCATTCCCAGCATTCTCTATGGGTCAGTTCTCCAGGCATGAGAGTCTGCTGTCTTGACCTCCCTGGACCAGAGGTGGTGGTGTCTCATACACCTGTGGGAGTCGTCATGGCCCAGATGTTCCACTTTGAGGCATCTCTTTCTCTTCTGAGAGAGCCAGGAGATTCTTTTTCACAGAATGACTGTTGTCCAGTGAGCCCAGACAACTACAGCAGGCAGGTATCTCCACCCCACAAAATCCATGCATTGGCTGGGCAGGTATACTTTTAAGTTAAATTGAGATTTTTCAGTTGCTGTTGTCTCTCAAGAAGCCTCTAGTGGCTTAAACATGTTAATCGATCAGGGAGCTCTGTAACCAAACCTTATATCCAGTGATCTATATCAAGAGAAGTCATTAAGATCAATGTTATAATTGATAGGCAGTGAAAGGCCATTTTGGGTACATGATTTTGTTCATTTACTCACTGCTAAATAGTGCTCACCAAGCAGAAAAGATAGTAAAAGATGTGAAAGGTAAGAAATTAGAACATAAATAACTCTTCTCTATAGCCCTGGTGTCTCCTCTTCTCTTGCCAGCACTTTTTCTCTTCGTTGACACTAAATCTTCACTTGTACATGAACCTATTTGATGACCATGTTTTGAAGTTCAATTTCAACCCGTATAATGCACGTATGATGGAAAATGTAGAATATTGTCAGGATGATGTCTACATATGGCATCTTCCTGTGGAAAGCAATCAGGGAGTGAAATTAAAGGGAATTGCCCTAGCTGCCTGAAGAAGGTGTTTTGACATTTACACTGACAGTTACATGATGAAATGCTGGTGTTTTGGTAAAGAGCCAGGCAGTTTCCTGCCCCGTAGCCATAACAGTTTTGATCACCTAAGAGAATTATTCATCTTATTTGCTTCTGTGTGGTGATGGGATTGTTTTCCATTCCAACATATATCTTTCTCAGGCTTTCACACGAACATGCTAAAAGTACCCCACCCTCATCTAAGCTTCCCCTGAGTTACCTTAATGAACCCAGAAATACAATTGCTGTTAACATTCCATCTGATAGTCTCATTCTGCCTTCTAAAACCCAGTATCCCATCTTACGCAGAGATTAAGAAAAAGTGGTATAAAGCAAAAAATCCCCTTGAAAGATCCCATAAATTAACCATAAGGCACAGTGTTTTTCTACCCGACATTAAAGACAACAGTTAGGTTTTCTCCCAGGCCTGGAGCAGATGGCGGTGCTGTGGCTGACACCAGATGAAGGACTTGGCTTGCATCGACAGGCCATGTTGCTTGAGAAACGTATCATTCCCTACTCCCGAATCACACACAGGACAGGATGATTCTCACTCTCTAAAGGCTACGCAGGAGACGAAGCCAAGTGAAGGGCACAGGTGAGTGCCTGCCGCCTTGGGCTTGTTACCGTGGGACACTCGTGCATTTAGTGACTTGTTCACTGTTTTTAGATTGTTTGTCCCCACCACCCTGCTCCATCTTTCTCTAGTCCAGCACAGCCACGAGGCTCTGCACAGCAATTCTGGCAGCCTACTTAAAGGGAATTAGAAAACTCAAAATGACACTACTGAACAAGTCAGGGACGAGTACAACACCATCACCTCCACACTGAATGTCATCTTGCCATGTCAGGAGGAGTACGCTGCTACCACACAACTCTTTATCAGTGCTGCAGTCTGCAAAGCACTGCCCTGAGTCCCAGAAGAGAGAACCAGGTTCCCTCATGAGCTCAAGAGACACCTTGATTTTGCAGTCTTTGGTCAGTCCAGGCGTCCTCTCGAGTTACATCCAGTGGTATCTTGGTAAATCAGCTCTTTGAGGGAAACATGAAAATGTTTTTGTTTTGTTTGCTGATTTCTGTAGTATAAATACCCCCAGCCAGGAGTGTTTTATACTATCATCATGAAGTCCCTGAACATGAATTTAAAAAGCAATGAGCAAACTCAGTCTCCCAGCTGGCTCCAGTGGCTGCTGGCTCCTTCTGTCCAGTGTTACAGTGGGAAGGACATAGCATCCTGGATCCACTCAGCTTGGTGCTAAGTTGCTGTAAGGAGTATGACTTTAGATACTGAGCCCAGTGTCCCAGAACCTCTCTGTGTGCTCAGCACGCGGGCGCCATTTGAGGCCTGGGCTGAGTGTCATCACCCTGGGGAGTTGCTCTTCCAGATATTCTAAAATCAACTTTGGATCAGGGCAGGACTGCATACACCCGCTCGTGTGCTGCGTCAGCCTTTTCTGGAGCACTCCCCAAAGCTGCCAGAGGAAAAACAATTGCATGTGATCCTTACGGATCATGCAGGGAAACTGTTGCCTATGCCTGTAACAGGAATGGTTATACAGTTGAGCAACTTCCTTTTTCATGCTTTAGATACTAATTTGTTTTATTCATGAGCGCTCTAAATTTTTAGGGGCAACTAGGAAATATGGGGTCAAATTTTCACTCTGCTCCTGACGAATGCGTCCGTCTCTTACGATATCCTTTCTCTTGGCTTCGATGCTGCTTCCTCTTTGATAGCTTTGTTCATTCAACAGATGTTCAAGTAGATGCATGCCAGATACTGCTCCGGAGACTGAGATGTTCTTTAGAAAACTGTTCCCTGTCCCCTGAGACTTTTGGAATAGTGGAATTCAGCATTAAGCGAATCATCATGGAACAAAGACCTACTTCTGAATGGAACTCATGTCTTGGAAACAAAACTCAAGATGCTGACTTGGGTTGGGCTGTCACTTTGTACCACTCTCCTAGGTTTTCTTCCTTGTGTCCCCACTTTTAATGGTCTCATCGTGTATTTTACATAGACTTACACATCTTACGGTTTTGTTTGTTTCTGTGTGGGATGAATGACTAAATAAATCGTTCCAATCTAACTATGAGAGTAGCAGATTTAAAGGCAAAGTAGTATCTTAAAAATGCAATATGCATGAAATTGATTATAATAAAAATAAGTTGCAGTAACTGTTTCCACCACACATGGCCCTTCCCATATGCTATTCTAGAGACACGACGCTAGTTCCCTGACCATGAAATCCTGCCACAGGGCTTCCTCCCATCTGCCAACCTCCCAATAGAGCACAGTTGGGATGAGGTAGTGTAATCGTGGGAGTGACACCCCATCTTCCCCTCTCTTCTATCCTATTGGCTAGAAGCAAATCTCAGGTCTGCCCAAAGCCAAAGGGAGGGAATTACATAGAGGTAAGGTACCTGTAAACATCACTCTATTTAAAAAAGGGACTTTTCAGGTATGATAAAATTATCTAAAAGATGACATTGTCTTGGGACCTCCAGCTGGGCTCATAAGAGTTCTTTTAGAAGAAAGGCAGAGAAATTTCACACAGAAGAGCAGGCAATGTGACCATGGAGTCAGAGACAAGATGGATGTGGCCATAGCTCAAGGAATGCGGCCACCAGAAGGAAAAGGTGAGAGTCATTCTTTTCTAGGGGGAGAGAGGTTTTCCCCCCATCTTTTTTCACTACTGCTTTCCTTTTTGAAATATATTTTACCTTTTAAAATTCTTTTTTGGGCTGGGCGTGGTGGCACATGCCTGTAATCCCAGCACTGGAGGCTGAGGCAGGAGGATCGCTGTAAGTTTGAGACCAGCAGCTGGGCTACGTAGTGAGTTCCAGGGCAGTGTCGCCTATATAGTGAGACCCTGTCTCAAACAACCAACCCCCCCCATCCTTTTTTAACTTTAACATACTCTGAAAAGTAGATGCAGCTTAAATGCATAACTTAGTTATGAAGCACCTTGGCAACCAACACCAGTCCAGAATCGGGGCATTGTTGGCAAATCCAAAATTTACCATCTGCCCAATGAGGTGTGGCTTCACACCCACTAGGATGCTCACAATCAAAAAGTCAGACAGCAAAGTGCTGGCAAGAATGTAGAGAAATAAGCACCCCAGGCCCTGCGGGTCAGAATGTAAAATGCTGTAGGTGGTTTGAAAGGCAGGCTGACAGTTTCTCACGTGATCGAACACACTTCCCAACCTGTATGATAGCTTGGGAAGCTGTAGCAAATAATTGTGGTTTTTGGTGATCCAGAAATTACACTTCACCCAAGACAAATGAACACGTAGATCCACAGGAAAATGCGCCCCTGAACATTTGTGGTAGTGTATTCGTACTAACTAAAAGGTGGAAACAACTCAAAGAGTTGTATAAACCAAAGGCGCTATTTCTAGATCATGGCACGTTATTCGGCCACAGGAAGGAATGAAATACTGGCACAGGACACCACATATGTAAGCCTTGAAAACATGGTGCTAAGTGAGAGAAGCCAGCCGTGAAGACCATATGACTCTGCTCATGAGAGCCGACCAGAATGCAGAAGGCAATCTACACAGAAGGAAAGCAGAATTAAGTATGTGTATGCATGTGTATGTGTGAGTGGTGGGGCCCTGGCATCTAAAAGGTATGCGATTCATTTCTGAGGTGAAACAAATGTTGTAAAGTCATTGCATACACCTTTGAATGTACTAAACACTTTGAATGGGTCACCATATGGCAGGTACACTGCAGCTCAGTAAAACTCTTAAAAATGTGTTTAAAAAGAGGAAAAAGGAAGCTCATTGTCTCTTCCTTGTCACACTTCCTACCTAGAGTTAGTGATACAGATTTCTTTATTCTGACTCTTCCACCAGTGTTAGTTGGTTGGCTATAGAAAATATCTGTGGGTTTTAGTAATTACTTTAAATTTTGCACATATAAGTCAAGCTATAAAAAAACTCTAAGTTGAAGATTATCTAGCATCTCCATCTTCCTCCATCGTCCAGATTATCTAGCAGGAAGAAACATCTGCATTCTTCCTTGTTGCTATTACCCCTTTCTTAATTGAAAGTGCTTCTAAATTTAAATATTCACGAAATGTACCAGCATCTTTGCACAATTTCTGTTTGTAGCCGTTTCCTGTAGCCTACTCTTTCCTTTGGATTTATGTGTCTCTTCCTAAAGTCCACGCTTCAGTAGGTCTTTCAGGGAGGGTCTGTGGGTAGGAGAAGCTTCCTGGCTTTGAAAGTCTTAAATTGACTTACACACCCTTGAAAGGTATTTAGCTGAGTACGGAACTCTAATAGGATGGTTATTTTGCTCTGCCCTTTGAAATATAGTACTTTCTTCATTGAGTTCAGACCTCTGTTGTTAATAAGAAACACCTTCATCTTCAGAATTCCTTCCTAGGAAATCTGTCTTTTCTTTCTGCTCCTGTTAATATCCCTCTTTATTGCTGTTCTCCAGATTTAGTAATGTGTTGTTTTATTGGGATGGGTTTATTTTGAGTTATCTCTTTTTTCTCATAATCCACTCTTACTTAGAAGACTCAGTTGTGGACACTTCTCAGCTGCTTTTCAAATATTGTTTCTCCTTCTCATCTTTATTTTTCTCTGAAAACTTCACCAGTCCCACATTGGACTTTGTTAATCTCCAGTTTTCAATTTCTCTTCCAATGGTATTTGTCATGACTTCTCTATTTGGCATTTTCTGAGAAATCTTCAGCTTATCTGTTGATGTACAAATGTTCTCAAGGGCTAGAAAGAGTCACTGAGATTCTTCTATTTCAGTGATTATGTTATTCACATGCAAGATTTCTAGCTTTTCAAGTCCCCCCTTTTGTTGTTCCATTCTTCCCTGGTTTTGTTCATCATGTTTTCCTGAATGCCATTTCATTTGAGAATACTAAACATGATTATTTTAAATCTGTTTATAGCCTTCATTATTTCCCTTTAGTATGAAATAGCTTCTTAATCAGTGGAAGCTGATTTCATCATCTAGCCTAGTGTCCTTTTCCTCTTGTTTTAAAATTTGGTCTTCAAGCAGTTCTTCAGTGGGAATTTTTTTTTCAGCTTTAATTGAGTTTATTGGTACATTTTAGGTATACAGTACAGTTACGTTCATTGTTGGGATCTTGTACCTCTACATGACAAGTCTTGGTTCTCATTTTTTCCCCTTGTCCCTGCCCTCCCTTCACCCCCTCCTCCCCTCCCCATCTACAAACACTTTATTTCCATCTTTTCATTATCTCACATTTTTTTCTTTTCCCTTATTCCCCTTCCCCTACCCATCCTGCCTTCCCTACACCTTTAGCTCCTTTCTTTAGTGGGAAATTTTGATGGCCTGAACTCTTTCTCTGTATGTATTCGTATCTCTGTATTTATATCTATCTACATCTGTATATCTATGTCTTTACTTTTCTGATATTTACAGTTGCTACTATGAAGCAACTTCAGTTCTCCTAGCCCATTATCTTGTGCTTCTTGTCCTTTAAAGATAGAACATGTGTCACACACTAAATTTCCAAGCTTGTCTCAGCCCTACTTGTGAGCTCAGCCTGCTTCCTGCCATAGCCCTTGATTCTTGTCTTTAAGTAGGCTCAACTTCCAGATCTGACACCTGGGTTTAGGTGGCCTAAACCTGTTCACAGGCACATGATTTTATTACATACCATGTTATTGTGAAAATGACCATTATGTGACTGTCTCTCTTATTAGACAGTGAATTTCTGAAGAATGAAGATTGTCGTGTATCTTGCACAATATCTTGATAGCTTGTATAATTGAACCAATCAAAAGACACTTGATAGAATAGAAAGTGGTAGAAATAAATATGAACTTTGCCATTTTGTGAATATGCATATGGACAGTGTATTTGAAACCTAGAATACTGCTCAAATCTTACAAAATGTCAAACTTTCTAATTTTTTTGTCATTGTATATTGTTACCCTAGTGTTGCATTTAAAATAAACAGTTTTTCTTTCATTTCACAACATTTTACAAAATGAGTTGGTATTGGCTTTTTCATTGTTTCATGAGATTTCTAAATTTTTATTCCCCCTTTACCGGGGATCAAACTCAGGACCTTGCATTTGCGAGGCAGGTGTGGCACCACTGAGCTAATTCCCCAGCCTAAGATTTCTAGATTTACTGAAGTCAGGATATGGAAGTTTGTTGAATGTTACCAATGAAATAAAGTCCAGATAGAAATTTACTTTTGCAAGAATAGTAAATTAGTAGTAGAGAACAGCTCATATGCTTGTGGGACTTTTCAAGTAGGATTAAACTCTAAGATTTCGATGAATTTCATCTAAACAAACAGCAGACAAAATGTCCTATTTTCTAGCCAAATTTGCCATGAGTAGTAGAAGCTATTGGATTTGTAGGTGTCTTTGGCAAAGTTTTCCCGCCAAAAAAAGTGCTTAAATTTTCCCAGAATAAATGCTCATGAATAAAGTTGCAGCCAAATCTGAAAACATCAGATATGAGCTTTTCACACTCAAGGGATTCTAAGTGTGAAATGTCTTTATCCTTCTATTTCAAGAGTAAAATGAGCCCCTTATAACTTTTCTGCCATCCGAGCAAATATAATTAGCTAAAAAATAACAATGAGATTTGCTTTATTATTTATTTTCTCTTCTCTTTGAAGAGTCGCTGTCACTTAAAAACACTGGTGGAAGAAACTGTCGTGGAGTCAAAAAAATTATAACCCATTGTGAAATACGCACTTTGATGCATGTTTGGAAGCAGGGACAGAAAAGCATTGTGCAGAGGAATTCAGGAAACGTACAATAATACCAACTGGGCATCTCATGACACTAGGAAATTATTGATGATTATTTTAGCTTGATGGTGGAATTGGCAGTTGTGTAGGGGCACCTTTTTCTTCTGAGGGAAAGGCTGCTGTTTGTCGGGAAGTAAACACTGCCTACCCCTCACCTGGGCAGTCTAGCTACAGAGAGGAAAGAGAGCAGGAAGAGAGGGAAGTGAAAGAAGAGAAAGAATGATGACAAAATTGATCGAACTTGTTAAATCGATCTGAAGAATAAGCAGGTGTTTGTTGGGTTATTTTTCTACCATTTGTGAATGTTTAAAAAATAGTAAATACATTTGGCAAAAAGAACACGGATGTTGGAGTAGAGCCTGTCTTTCAGCTCTGCTACGTATTACCTCAATACATTACGTCAGTTCATTGAACCTTGGTCTTCTCATCTGTAAAGATAGGATCATCATAATTTTTATTTCATAGAGTTATTTAAAAAGTACACGAGGTGATACTAAAAAGCAAGCGTGAAAAAGAAGTTTTCCCCAACACAATTTAATTTAACAACAATAATAACGACAGGCTGCCTATGTCTCCCACATACAACAGGAGTGCAGTACGTAAAACATTCAGCACCTTACCCATCTCAGTGGGCTCCACAGGTGGATGGGGGCAACCAGCAATGCTTAGCCGAGGAGACCAGAAGGAATAAAAACCACCAAACCGGGAAACAGCGTGACTCTCTGGGAGCCAGTAGAGAGAAATAGCTCCCTCTTGCCATTTCTGAGGCACAGCTGAAGCAGACATCAGCGATTTAGTGCCTGTAATGGTTAGCGCCCTTTCGGCTATACATCAGGCAAGAAAAGCAGCCATGAAGGGAAGACAAGGAGAAGTCCTCCCTATTTACCCACAGATCCGTCAAGGTAATTGGACCCATGGAGGCCTGCAAAGAGGCTGGACGCCTGTCTGGGTCGTGGTGCCGTGGACTTGGGTGATTACGATGTGCCCATGCGGGGTCATCACTTGTGACAAGGGTCCTCCTGGGTGGGGCTGTGTGGGTGGGGCTCGGGGGGACATGAGAGTTTCCTACAATCTTTTCTTTTTCATGGGAGACTGTTTCTTTCATCGTTTAAGTCAAAACATTCCTTTAATAATTTCCAAGCCTTCAGTTGGGGGATGAGGAAGCCCTTCCAACCAGTACCACACAAACCACACTTGATATAACTAAAGACATGCAAACACAATTTGTAAAAGCAGAATATTATCATGATGTGATATTAAAAATTTGGTGTGGCACATAGATGCCACTTCTTTAAAACTGAAAAAGTGCCATTTTAATTGTATTCTGCCAAACCTGGGAAATCTTGGCAATATCTACAAGCCTTGTCCATTTACAGACAGGAACAAAGGCCCAAAGGAGTTAAGTCACCAGAAACGATCCCGCATTTGCTACTTTTAAAATAAGTTGTCAAATGGCTTTTAATAACATGTCATTATATACATTTGGTTTGTTCTGAATTTTTGTATTAAAGAGTGGCTCCTTAACTGTATTGATTACAATTTAATCAGTTATTTTTCTGATGTAATGCTATGATATTTTCTTTCCTGGAATAGTCACCTCGTATACTATCTTGGCCAGCCAAATATGAAAACCACACAAAGATGAAATTCACCATTTTAAAAATTAAATATTCATGTCAAATCAAAAAATAGCCACCTATGGGTACTAGACACACATTTATATTTCCCCATAGTTAAAAACATTTGCCAAAATCTCTCTTCTCTCTGATTACTTACTTCCAAGACGCACTTGATTCCTGATAGCATTCACAGCACACCTGAAATGAGTCACATTCATGATGATCACAATGGTTATTCTGCGTTCAGGATTCTCAAGAACCCTGATTGCCTAAAATGAGACAGACAAACTTTTAAAAGTCGTGTTCATTGCAACTAATTTTCTTCAGATGTCGAGCATCCATTTTTAATGGCATTCCAAATTATGTAGGAAAAGGTTGAAGATGTCTGAGTGTTTTGCCTAAAAATGGAAAATATAATTTCAAAAGAAAAGTAAGAAAGTTGCTTTACCTCATTTTGGCTTAAAAACAGAATAAAACCATCAAGTTACAAAACTACCACATATCTTTTTTTCTTTTTCTTTTTCTTTTTTTTTTTTTTTCTTTTTTTGAGACAGGGTCTCACAATGTAGTTGAGACTGACCTGGAACTCACTATGTAGCCCAGGCTGGACTCAAACTCACAGTGATACTCCTGCCTCAGCCTCCAGAGTGCTAGGATTATGGTCATGCACCACCACGCATGACAGTACAACATATCTTGAAGTTGACAGCCCAGTGACCCTTTTTCTAGTTAGTAGACACAGAAGCACCTACTTAAGGCATTCAGGGGTCAGATTGGCTGCTGCTCCTTAACCTTTAACCCTAAATTTCAAATCTCCTCTAGTTCAGGCCTGACCATGGGGTGTCTCCATAGAACGCTTCCACTGGTGTCTAGCACCCCATCTGTAGAGATAGAAGCTATAGACACAGGTCCAGCTGGGTGGAACAGACTGCAGCAGACAACGCTGGAAATTGGGAAGGTCCTACAGAGCTGGGCCCAGTCTTGGGCAGGCTGAGTCCACCATGCAGTCCCCAGTATCAGTGAGGCCCAGGTCCTTCAGGTCGTGGGGGTGGAGAGTGGCAGACTGGGCTTCAGGCTGCACAGCCACAGGCTCTGGAGTGGATTGAGGACAGGTTTTTGGGAATCGGGGCAGGCAGACCTGTGGGTGGAGGCCTAAGAATTTACTGCAGGAGCCTGACTTTTCCACGCAGTAGCCATGTCCTAAAAAGCGTTAGTTTTTCAGCCAGGATGCCCAGGAATAGGCCACTGGTGGAGCTAAGAATGAAGGCTGCCACTTGCACCAGGTGCCAGACCACAAAGCTACCAGTCACATTACGGGTCGCCACTGGGTCCTCTACAGATACCGGGAGGTGCGATGTCCCTGGGGTCGCCTTCCTGTACTGCGCCCCCGGTTGCTCCTCCAGCAGCACCCGAGTCCCATCCCCATGCAGCGTGGCCGTGTGCAGAGGATTCAGCAGCCAAGCTAGCGCATTTGTGTTACCCGGGTGCCCTGCTCCATGTGACAGGGGCCGGCTGCAGTGCCACCTCTGGACCTGTGACCGCTCGTGCCTGGGGTTTCCAGACAGTGGCCAGCAGGGCAGGCCTCGTTCCTGGACCAGGACCAAAAGGCCTGCGAGCACAGCAGGGGATCCCCAGGGGAACTGAGGGGCTCAAGGGCTGGAAGGAAGGACAGACGAGTTGCCCAGCTCCCTAGGTGGTTTCGTGGCTTAGAGACCGCAACCAGGGTGTCCCGTGGCTCTGGTGGCTCCATTAGGTGGCACTCACCAGGCAGAATTCTCCCTAGGGAGAGGACAGGGTCTTCCACGGCAGGTCTAGCGCCCCAGGCAGGGGGTGTGCGGCACTGGCCCTTGGGGTGCTGAGGCTTCTGCACAGCGCCATGAACTTGACCCCAGGAGCTCCCTCGCTGCAGCTGCTTGGCAGATCCACCACTTGAAGAGGTCCCTGTGGGACCCACGGTGGGTGGCAGGGCCAGCAGCTGATGGAATCTTCTCCGCAGTTCCCATGTACACTTCCCCACTGCGCTGCGCAGGGAGCTCAGCAAGGCCCCGGGGCCACCCCTCTGCTGGCTTCAGTCCTGGACGCTGGGGCAGGTGGAGGCTCGTGGATACCCGGAACGTGCAAGGTCTGTGGTTCCAGTAGTGACATCGCCGAAGCCTCACTTACATGGTGGTTTCCCTGAAACTGGCTCCACTCACACCCGCCCTGCAGAGCAGGGGTGCCTTTCTGCCTTTATATTCTTTTTTCCTAAAACAGGGCCTCACTATGCAGCCCAGGTCAGCCCACGTTGCACTTCCTATGCGAGATTGTTCTAATGCTTAATTGTTATCTTCTTGCTTAATTGAACTTTTGTCCGCTCTGTTTCCTATAACCTTTGTTTGATTTAAAATCTTTCTTGTCCGACAGGATAGCCCCTCTTCTATTGTCATTACAATTTACCTGGAGGATCTTTCAGTCCTACTTTCCTGCTCTAGCTTTTTGTTTTGGATCTAATTGGATCATGTTTTCTCATCCCTTCTCCCAGACTCTATCTTCTGTGTGGGAGGTGGGTGACCCAGCAGCAGGGAAAGGATTTGCTGCCAGGGAAGGGCCCAGCTCTGTACTCTGGCTGTTATCTCGTACTCACCTTACAGCCCATAGTCCCAGGTTTCTTGAATCATTCTGTTTGAAAGCATTTGAGTTTCTTTCTGCTCTGTGTATACTTTGCAGATATCTCCTTTGGGCATCTCATTGAAAACCCTCTGATGTGAACTTGTGCCAGCTAAACTTTGTAATATACAAAATGCTGCTCCATATAGCGTTAGCCTCCATTCCCTTTTGGGTACTGACTTTGTAAAGTTCCATCCCTGTAGGTCACACTGTGCGCTTCCAAAAACATAGTGATATTTGGCTTTTATTTTCGTGATGCATGTACTTCTTGGGTCATGCAGCAAACTCACCCTGCCTTTCATAAATACCCATCATGTATTTAGCTTAGCTAAAGGTATTCTTTAGAGATCTGTGGTCCCTGCCTAATGTGCTTCCATCCAACCTCAAGGATCTCTTTATGACTGGTAGATCTAGCAGTAGGTAAGCAAATTGCTCCATGCTTGTTTGTGAGAATGACTTCATTTCTCCCTCATTTTGTAGGAATAGTTTTGCGGGATAGCGAACAGAGGATTCTTAGCTGACAGGGGTTTTGCTTTGCTTTTTCATTCAACATGGTACATATCGACCCATTTCCTTCCAACATCTGAAGTATTTTTATGATAAACCTAATGATTATCTTCTGGGGAAACTATGGTAAAAGAGGTCTTCCTGTCAGCTGTATCACCATTAAAATACGTCATTGCATTTTATAAAGAGGATCATCTCCATTATTGCAATGTCAGTGAAGTTGTAGCATCACGTTGAGAACAATCAGTGAGAATTTTAAAAAGAAATTGGATGTGTTGAGCATAGACAACATGAGATCTTTCAAAACAGAAGGTATTACCAACTCTAAAGCCAGATATAAAAGGGACTTTAAAGATCTTCCCAGTTTTTAATTCTAAGAAACTAAATGTCAATCCCTTTAAGCCACATTAACAACAACAAAAAAATTTGTATCCCTTTTTTTTAAATTAAAGCACAAAAGGTTGTGGAGGCTAAAAATGAGACACCCATGTGGGTTATGGCCAGCCGTGACTGGGCCATTTTGTGCTTTGACCTCACAAGGGGCCATTATGAGGTTACTTGAAAAGTGAGCCTTATAAAGCCATGACTGGGCAGTTTTGTGCCTTTGTAAGGTCACTTCAAAGGTTTACCTATACAAGGCTGTGGCTGGGTGGATTTTTCAGTCTTATTGAAACCTCTTGTTTGAGGCAAACTCTGTGATTCCTAGCTAACTTGTGTATTTGATGATTAGGTGGTAGAGTGATGATAAAATCTGCTGATCCCTGAGGCCTACTTTTGGGAGTGAGCATAACGAGCTAATGTCATCTCCAGGCCTCTGGGCCAGCTCCTCCCATATGGAGAGGCTCAGAGATCATTACCATATCCTAAGGAAAATCAACAAGGGCAATTATGCTGACGTGATGCTGGCCCAGCACTTGTCCACTGGAATGACAGTGGCCGTCAAAGTATTACCAAAGGGAGGGAATTCTGATCACATCGCGTCAGAGGTCAACATCATGAAATCACTGCAGCATCCGAATGTCATCAGGTTATTGCAAGTTATCGAGACAGAGGAGGAAGTGTGCATGGTGATGGAATACGTGAGCGGAGGAGAGCTGCTACATCACATCCGGGAGACCAGTGGCCTGCAGGAGGAGGAGGCTAGAAGAATATTTTGGCAGATCATCTGTGCTATTCAATACCTCCACGAACAAGGCATCGTTCACGGGGATCTTAAATCAAATAACATCTTGCTAGATGAGGATGGCACAGTTAAAATCTGCGACTTTGGAGAGGGGACCAAGATTGCTCCTGAGCAGAATCTGAACAAGATCTGCAGCCCTCTGCCAGACACTGCCCAGGAAACACTGCTGTGCAGAAGACAGCTATTCGCTGGGGACATTTGGAAGCTCGGTGTCATCCTCTATGAGGTCATGGCGGGGTTAACACCATTCAAGGAGATCCATCCCTTTCGTCTGAAACAGCAGATCCTGCAGGGCAGGCACTACTGTCCCCATACCTTCTCCACAGACCTGCAAAATCTGATTGGCACACTTCTCACCATCAACAACTCGCAGTGCCCAACACTAGAGGAAATCTCGCGGCACCCATGGCTCCACCAGGGTAAACCACCTTCTCCTCCTCCTCCTGATCTGCTGCCAGAATGCCCAAAACCTGAGATCCTAAAGTTGATGTTCGCCTTAGGCCACAACCCTGAAGAAGTAAAAGAATCCCTACGGTTAAAAAAATATGACCACCGGATGGCCACCTATCTCATTCTGGAACGCCAAGCAAGACAGGGAACAGGCATTCGCATCAGAGTGAAGCCAGCAAATGAGGGCGACACATCATCTCCAGATCCCACAGATGCTACCCCCTCAGCTCTCCTCCAGAGCAGTGGTGTCCCTCAGCCTGCCCCCAGAAATGACGCCTTTCTCCCAGGGAATCAGCTTGACAGGAAACATGAGCTCTGCACGACTGCAAAATGCACCGCAACCTGCCAGCCTTGCACCGAGTCAATGTCCTCTAGCTCCTGTAAGGAGAGGCTGTGCTGGCAGAGGGTGAAGAGGGGGATTGCAGGATTTGTGCAGAAGCTGTGCAGTTGCTGCCTGCTATCCCAGAAAAAGAACCGAGTGGTTCCAATGTAAGTATTGGGCAGCAGAGACACGGGCAAAAATAAGCAAGCAGGGTAGCCCAGCTGCCTGTCCTGCGTTTCATTTTATTTTAGGAAATTAAAGGAGAAAAGGGAAGGAAGGGAGAGTTGTTGGGAGAGGGAACTGTATCAAATGGACAAGACAGGTCAGCTGGAGACCTGTTGCAACAGGGTGGCCGTGACCATGGGCAAGAATGATGTCATTATATATTTCAAAGTAACAGTTCATTTCATATGTCTCTTTGCATGGTCAGTGGATAAAAAGATAAGGCCTGATAAGGACTGATTGGACAGCAAAGGGAGATCAGCTAAGCATGGACTTAAGTGACTACCAGACATTCAGACCACAATGTCCCCAGCTTGCCTGAGCCAGAGACCTCCAGCTCAGAAGGAGAGGCACGTAACACTGGCCAACTAGAGGACACCCCCAACAGTGAGTATGTCTGACTCTGCTAAGGAAAAGCAATTTCTCTTAAGCAAGGGCAGAATATAAAATCGGATGTGGTACGATCAACAAGACAATCGGATGTGGTACGATCAACAAGACAACCTGGCTAGACTTAAGGCCGGAATGTAGAGGGTGGGAGAGGAGAGCCCGATCCACACCTGGATCTTGGACCCCCAACCTCCATCCCAGACCTAGCAGCCACCACATCTTGGGCAATGGCCTGGCCGAGGGAGGAGCAAGTTGACCCCTTGGAGGCAGTCTGGCAGACTGAATAAAGCCATTGCGAAGCAGTCATCCCCACTGGATGTGGCAGTTAACACACCCCAAGAACTCAGAAAATCCGAAGGTGGAACTAAGTAAAATTTAAATGCCAAGCACCCCTGCACCCATCCCCAGGGCCTTCAGGGTTTCCCCAAGATACACAATTTTAGTAACAACAACAACAACAACAACAATAATAATAACACACCTCTCTCCATGTGCAATGGGAGTGCAAAACATTCAGCGCCCTGCCCATGATTGTCAGCGGCCTCCCATGGGTGAGTGGGACACTCAACAATGCTTAGCTGAGAAGGGCAGAAGGAAGAGAAAATCCAGTTCTGCCACAAAATTAGAAAGCAAAAACAGCACCTCTTGCTGTTTCTGTGGGTGGACAGGAAAACAGACTGCAGTGGTTAGTGTTTGCTAAAGAGCCTTTGGCTGTAGTATAGGCAAGAAAAACCTGCAAAGGGAATACTGGAAAAATCTACAATATTTTATCCTCCAAACTGACCGAGATAATCAGATCCCTGGAGTTCTGAAGGGGATGGAGTCAGAGCTATGACACTAGTTAGGACAGTGCAACAGTCCTTACGCCTCCTGCTCTACAAACTCTAGATCAAGCAGGAGCTAGAGCCCAAACTCCTGCACACATGCTAAGAAGAGGGAGCCATTAAATGTACCCTTTATCTTAAGCTAAGTTTCTTAATCTTTGCAGCATAAAGATTCATAGCTGATACATTGTCTGTAATTCCCTCACCATAAGTTAGTAGGGTAAGTATATTGTACCCATTTTATAGCTGAAGATAGCAACTCTCAGAGAATATTATTGCAGGTGAAAGGTAAATTTTAAGTTGTCTAAAGCCCATATTATCAAGCTCTATGCCAGCATTTCGAATGGTTATGTAGTCCAGGAACCCCCGAGGAGAGACACCATGATTGCCTTTCCTACTCTGAATCTCTTCTGGAGTACAGTGGAGTTTTCTAGATACTTCACGGAGTGTGATGGTGTCATTTCTCTGACAGTTAATGGAACATGAGCTAGTGACTTACTGGATTTTCTAAGATTTAAAAAGGCTTTTAAAAATTCTCAGTATTAGAGTGCTAAGGGGTCCTAAGACCACCCATTTGAGAAGTGCTGCGATCCAAAACCCTCCTGGTACTAGCAGTAAAACCTTTAACTACCATGAATAATGTATAAATATTTTGCATAAGTCATATAACATCTCACTACCATCACATGAAAAGCGGAATGAGTGTTCCATTAGATTTTTACTGAGAATTCATCGTTTTCTTCTGTGTTTAATTATATAATCTTAGCCTGGAATCGGAGAATTTTTGAATTTTTGAAAACAGGAAACCCTTTCTGAACTTCTCAAGCTTTAAGTTTTAAACTACTTTCATGGCTGAAACAAAAATTCCCCAAGGAGGGCCGGGGATTTAGCTCAGTGGTGCCGCCGCCTGCCTCACAAGTGCAAGGCTTGAGTTCAATCTCTGGTAAGCCCCAAAAAAATCTCTAAAAAAAAATTCCCCAAGGTCAATTCTTCAGAACAAAGATGTATCTGAATGTCATGGTTTAGATGAAGAAGCCACCCGTCTCCCAGAGCCTCATGCGCTCAGGGCAGGGCTTACAGAAGGTGCTGGGATCATGAGGACATTGTACTCAGCCGTGAGCTAATCTGCTGATGAATCCATAGCTGACTTGCTGTTAGGAGGTGGGGCCTGGTCTGAAGGGAAGGCGGGGAAATGGCGTGGAAGGGTCTGTGTCCCTCCCAGATGGCTCCTCCCTTCACTCTCTGCTTCCTGACCTTCTCTCTGCCAGACACTTGCATTATGACTCCCTGCCTTTAGCCAACTGGTCATGAACTGCGACCCTGAGCTAAAATAATCCTCTCGTCCTGTAAGTCGTGGGTGTGGGGTATTGTGTACCAAATGAGAACATTCAGCCTGGTCACAAGCAATAGAAGGAACATTTTCTGCAGAGAATCCGTCTCCGTTTGATTACTGCCATGGTTTAACCATTCTTAACGTTAGTGATAAAATACTCCTTGGATCACAATGCTGAAATGAAAAATACTTGGACCTGAATTGCTACCCTAGAGTCTAAATTGGTATCAGAAGTCCTGGATTCCATCCCAGCAGGGTTTCCCTGAAACCCTTTTCTGTGCTATTCCCAGAGACATCAGAACACCGAAGGTGTGCGCAGCAGGTGGTCCTTCTTTCCCTCTGTGCCGGGCTGCAGGACACTCACTCCCTGTGCTCATTTTCACCAAACATCCCATAGGAACTCAGACCACAGACGCTCAGGGTCCAAATCAATGTCAGGTCCTCAGACACAAGCGGCAGAGTCCCTGAGTGGCTGTCTTTCCCCGCTCTCCGGTTGTATCGCAGAACTACTTCTTCCCAGCTCCACAGGCAGTGGGCAGGCGGACTCTGCTGGAGGCCTCCGTGGGCAGTGCTGTCCCCCTGCAGGCCTCTGCCTGTGCTGTTGGCCTGGGTAGCTCTTCCCCCAGGCTCCACCGGCCCAGCTGCTTCTCATCCTCCAGGCTTCTATTTAGACTTCACTTCCTCAGAGGCCCCTGAAGTGAAATTCCTGTAGTGCTCTTTCCTCGTATGCTTTGCTTTTAGGCCACTTGTCAATCACCATTTGTATATTTGCTTGCTTTTTGTCTATCTTTGCCACTAGACTGTAAATTCCTAAAGTTCATCATTGTGTTCTTTTTGGGGGTGTGGGGGTACTGGGGATTGAACTCAGGACCTTGCACTTGCAAGGCAGGTGGCAGCACCACTGAGCCAAATCCCAGACCCATGTGTTCATTTCATTTATCATCCTTCCAGCAATACTACTGCTTTGCTTGGCCCATGGTACATGTTGATGCATATTTTATGAGTAAATAAGTAAATGAGTGAATGGATGCCCTTTCCTCCAAATAGAGTAACTCAGACCTTATGAGAAGGCTATCTATCTGTTCAATATCTAGGCTGCTGATAGATCTCTGAAAAATCGCAGAAACTAGCAATTTGGCCCAAATCTATCAGAGAACAGTTGAGTGAAAAGAAATCAGCCGAGAGGCACAGTGGGGCAATGCCTATCTGTCTAGCACTTTTGGAAGCTGAGGCAGGAAGATTGCAAATCCTCGCCCAACCTGGGCAAATTAGCAAGACTCTGTCTCAAATTAAACAAAAGCTCAGTGCAAAGGCCCTGAATCCAATCCTTCATTACACACACACGCACACACACACACACACACAATCAGCCTGATGCCTGCCTGCTATGGTAAGGTAGACATGAATTCATAATGTCTGAAGCATGGTCAAAAAATATAATGAATATTTAAATGTAAAATTTTATCACAGTAACAAATATATATGGATCGCCCTTACAATATTCCCACTCCTTTAGAACCCAATTATTCCATAGTGTTCCCCACTTTATGAACCAGTTTACAGTTTATGGCAATTTCTGTCAAATAAAAATGTTACAATGTGTTCATATACCTTATCAGATCCGGAGTGGTGCAACTTCTGGGTCTCCCCTAAAGTCAAAATGCCCATGAGGGGCTGGCAATATAGCTCAGTGATTCTGCCGCCTGCCTCACAAGCACAAGGTCCTGAGTTTGATCCCCGGTACCACCAAAATTTAAAAAAAATTCCCCTGAAAGGTAAAGGTTTTGAATCATTTCAGGACGGTAAGGGAGACACGATAGCACAGTTAAAGGCACTCATGAAAGAGGACTTCAGAGCTGCTTCAGAAAGTGACAGGAACTGTGGGATAATTGTGTTCTAAGTGAGAGGGAGTATTTATTTTGAGGGGTTTAATGGCAATGTATCTTTGCAATAATTTTTAAAGTTTAAACGTTCACTGTATATTTTGATCACACCACACAGATTCTCTTTATACGAAGTTCAGAAACAGGGAAAACTAATAGCTGGTGAAAGTGATAAAGTTGTTAGTTACATCTTGCAGAGAGGGTGGCTCAGCCTTATGCCTCTGTGCAAGATGTAACCAATACTTTTATCTATCAAGCTGTACACTTAGAATTTATGCATGTTGTGGTATGTGTGTTATAACACAACTTTAAAAACTTTTTCCTGCTGGGTGTGGTGGCGCGCATGTCAAAATTTTGAGCTTGAATTGTTTCCAAAAGAAAGAAACAATGCGATTCAGCGATGCCCCAATCCCTTCCACACAAGGCCCACCTCTGTTAGACAGGTGGCTCAAAAACTGATCTTCTCACATGGAAATACACTGCATTTTATTTTTCCCAGGACCAAAGTTATAAATAGAAACAGGTCGTTGTATCATGACAATAAATTCTTATTTGTGCACACTACAGTTGAGTGATTTGCCTTCATAAATTTCCTTTCTTCACAATTCATTGAATCTTTCTTGACCCGTGAATAATGATCTCCTACAAAGAGGTAGAGAAATGAAGACAAAGCAAGAATGGGAGAAAGTTGGGGGGAAAATTATCAAGTTACAAATTTATATCTTCACATAGCAGGTTTATGAAGAATGTTCCTTGGCGGTCTACACAAAAGCAATGCAGCATAATTTGAAAAATAACAGCCTGGTACCTCTTTGTTGTTGTTGTTGTGGTTTTTGTTTTGGTACTGGGGATCGAACTCAGGTCCTTGCACTTGCGAGGCAGGCGGCAGAACCACTGAGCTAAATCCCCGGGGTGTGGTACCTCTTTATTCCCTTTGACAAGTATAAAAGCTCTTATTTCTACAATGGCACTGACTACTTTCTGAGACTGCTTTTTACATGAATAAAGAGGGCCAGGGATTTGGCTCCAAGTTCTATCCCCAGTACCAAAATAAAAATAAAAATAAAATACACAAATAAAGAGCTGCCTTTAAGGAACTCAGAAGTTCATGGCATTGTGTCCCAGCTATCTTTCCCACAACCTCAGGAAAAAACTGTTTTGCCTGTCTCTGGTCTTATTTCTCCCAACCTGCAAAGAAGCATTTCAAATGGTTTTTCTACAAAGATTAAAAGGTTCCCAGAACCTTTGAAAACAACAGTCTGCAAAAACAAGTCAACAGCAGAAAAGGACACTGTGATTAAGAACAGTCTGTGTGTTCATTGTATGATCTCATGATGGGAAAAAAGAACTGCTGAGCATTTTTCTTAAAATATGTACCAATAAATGCATTTACATGTAAGATGTTAGAGTCAGCCTTTGTTTCCACTAGAGCGTCAGACATATGGAAGATAAGCATTTGTGGAAGGCAATAAATCTTACCATATTTGTGGGGTCAATAAACTCTTAGTGTCATGATCATTTCTAATGTATAAAAGACCTGCAATAAAATAAAAGGCAAAATAAAAATTCAGTTTCTTTCCTTTTAGAAGCACTGTCATCCATTCTAGACAGAATTCCATTTTTTTTTTCTCCAAGAAAGGGAAAACAGATGCAGTAAAGCTGAGACCTTGCTTAATGAGAAAAAACAATTTTTCTGCTTGCATATCATAGAATCTCTATCTTCCTGTTAACCTGATATTCAACCTCATTTGAAGAAGGGCTCAATTAAAGTTTTCCCTTATGGCCTCTGATTTAGATTTGCATCTGAAGAGCAGCCCCTGACTAACAATCTTGCAATTTCCCATTAAAATCCATACGAGAACATGAGACAGCATGAAAAATTAGAGCAATAACTCAACTCAGGGCTACTGGTCAATCCTAAGTCGATAACATTGCGTAAATCCCCACTTAGAGTACTGATTATTTAACAAGAAGTGGAAGAGCATGCATGTCAGATCCCCTTGAAACACCAAATATGTTTACTAGTAAAGTCATCTCCTTACCCTGAAGGTGTTTCTGTTCCAAGCAGTCACATTTGTAGGGATCTCTTTCCACATATCCTCACTCCCTTCTTATCTCTGAATAACCTAACAAGAGACCAAACCTCCAGAAATCAAATGGACAGGAAACTGAGAGTAATGTTGAAGGCAGACACAGGAAATTCCCCTAGTGCTACCTGGGAATTGTAGTTTTTCATGTATTTTAGGAACTACTAGGTGATGGTAATAGCTAAGATCTTATCGCACCCAAGGAGCTACACTGGAGGGATCCTTCCAAGATACTGAGGATGAAGATGAGCACTAGCACATGAGTTTGTTTTCCAACACTATAACTTAGTCCCTTTTAGAAATGGCTTTTTACATAAGACCCTTGGAGTGTAAGTGGATATTGTATGCTGTTATATTTTATCAGAAGATAAAATGTAGATTCAATGGTAGTCTTTATACCCTGTTGATTAACAAATGAGTGATCAAATAGACTCTTTCATTCTTCAGATGAATAAACAGAGAGGAAAAATAAGCCAACCAAAACTTATGAAGAAATATAGCAGAAAAATGAAAAGAATATTACCCTAGAGAATCCGAACAACCAGCCTCTGAAAATATTTTATTATTAAAAATGGGAGAAAGTAGAAAACTACTTGGTGAATGAACTGAATGCAAGAGGATATGACCTCTGTGTGACCAAAGAAAGCTGTCATAAGGATATCAAAGGGAAATGAAAATAAGATGGGATTCAATGGAAAATGAAATCAATGTGCTTAAGAGGAATAATAGGAAAATCAAAATTGGAATAACAGGATCAAGATCTTCACATACAGAAAAAAAATAAAGAAAGACAATCATCACTATTGAAAATTAAGTCACTCTTGTGGAGGGTGAAGTTGAGATGTTCTTCCAGAAGCAGAGGACAAAGACAATAAAACCATTCCACGGATTCAGAATAGAAATGATGCCTCATCATTAATAGATCCCCCTGAGGAAAAAGCCAGAACATCTTAAAGAGAAGTAATCCTGAGAAAGATAATGGAATAAAATTCCTACGATGGAATCAAAGACTCCATGAAACCCTGCTCGCAGGGGCTGAAAGGGGCTGTTCAAGTAATAAGTAAAAGATACAACCATTCTGGGAGACTTAAAGGCTTGTGGTAGGGGTAGGGGGACAAAAAATGGAGGGGAAAAGCTAAGTACAAAGTGGCAAGTTGAACCTGAGCGTCAGATTCGTTTCTAGCAGTCGAGCAGTAAATATTAATGTCTCATCATTTTCTGGGGAAAGTATGATCTGATACAAAATTGGCCCCTCAGGAAAAACATCCGTTTTTTTTCTACAGTGGGAATTAAATCCAAAGCCATCACGCTGAGCTATATCCCTGATGCTGTTTTATGTTTTATTCTGAGACAGGGTCTCACTGAGTTGCTAAGTTGTCCAGACTGAGCTCAGATTTGTGACCCTCCTGCCTCAGCTTCTCAGGGAGCTGGAATTACAAAAGGATACCACCACCCTAGGCTAAAACACTCATCTTTATTAACCATTCTTTCAAGTTGTGTTTGTGATCCTAGAAACATATAGGTTTAATGCTATTTCAGAAAATTGTTCAGCCTTGCCCGGCAAGGAAAGATGCAGGAAAAAGTGGAGAGCAGAATGGTTATTATTTTCCAAACAATTCCAGTAGCCTGTTTGGTATACAAGTTGGGAGGAAATGCAATGAGCGTGAAGTCCATATACCTTTTTTGATATATTTATTCTATTTCTTTGGGTTATATTAATTCAATTTTAAATTTAAAATTTTTTTCTCTCTATCCTTCACATTGCATAAGCCCTATTGATCTAGTCTCAAGCTCACCGATGTCTTCTGCTATATTTACTCAGCTGTTGAGCCCATCCTTAGATGAATCCTAATGTTTTCCACCTTTTTTTGTTTTTTAAATTTTGTTTAAAAAACAAAAACTTCCTTGCTTGTGGGATGGGGTATAATTCAGTGGCAGAGTGCCTGCCTAGCATACATGAGGCCCTGGGTTTGATGTCTAGTACTGCCCCCCCCCAAATCCTTATTAGTTGAATTTTGTCATCATTGCTTTTTTGTTGTTGTTGTTCTTTAAATGGGGTTTCTCTCAATTACCTAAACATGCTTATAAGAGGTTCTTTAAACACTTTGACTTTCCTGTTAAATCCAACACGTGCACCCACACTCAGAGAGTCTCAATTAACTACTTTTTCCCCTGAATGTGGGTCATGCTCTCCTGTTTTTCCAGTTCTTGTAATTTTGTTTTTGTTAAAAGATGAATATTTTCAATAATACAGCAACTCTGGATTCTGTTTTCCCTCAATAGCTTTTTGGCTGCTGTTTTAAGTAACTCACTAGTACTTATTCTGCAGAATTAGGTTGCCACACCAGTGTGCAGCCTCTGGTGTCCCAGCTTAGTTTTTCTCTAACATTGTTTTAGTGCAAAGCTTAGGGGCACCAGCAATTAGCTAGTGATTGTGCTCAAACGCCCCGAACCCATAAGGCTTCTGACCTCAGTTGGTGGATCTGAGTTTGGTTTAAGGAAGGCATTCAAAGTCTGGACAGTTTTCAAAACCGCTTTGGTATTTCTTTTTCTCCTGGCTCTCTCAACCCTCCATAAGTGCCTGTGGACTCCATCAGGGACTGTGGAATGCTTATCCAGGTCCTCAACAGCCAGCTCATTTCTCTATTAAAGTCCACACTAGTCTCTGCACCTGCCACTCCTCCCTGTTGGGACCACAGCAGGCTTGGACTGTGCACAGGCTGCCTCCATTCACCAATCACTGGACACGGATTTCCCCTCTCCTCTCTAAGGTGATGAACTCCCTCCAGCAACGGACAACTTAAGGGGAGATGTGGTGGCAGCCACAGCCTTCTATCCTGACCCAAAGTTTAGCAGTTTGTTGCCATGAATATCTGCTTCTCAATTTGCTGTTTCTTTTTGGTTCTTTCTTGCATTCTGAAATGTTGTACTTATAATTTTGCCCAGTTTTACAATCATTGTTTGGAAGGAGAATTTACTGAGCTCCTAATCCTCCACAATCAGAACCAGAACACACATCCCCTCCATCCCCACAAGCTTTGTGGTTTTTGCGTCTAGGCTCCTCAAACCCTGGCATTGTCCAAGCGAGTCCTAGCTCACCAACAACTTCCTTTTTAAATTGTAAATTCTGGGGGCTGGGGATTTAGCTCAGCGGTTCGATGGCCTGCCTTTGCAAGTGCAAGGACCCGAGTTCGATCTCCGGTACCAAAAAAAAAAAAGGTAAAAAAGTAAATTGTACATTCTGCCTCAAAAACATTTTATTGTTTCTTTTTGCTTCTCCAGTGACTGCTTATAGAACCCATCAGAGAGGAGCGATTTCTTCCAGTCTACCATTCCCTGCTTCTCCTCCATAAATACATGTCGATTGTCCCCAAGCAGAAAGAATAATGGAATATTTATAGACACTTTCTCAGGGAAGAGTAAGACAAGGTTTTATTTATCTCAGGGAAGGGGAAGTTTTTATTTTAAAAATTGCACTTTTCAGCAAAAAAGAAAGAAAATATATAATAAATCTCCAAATATTATAATTTTAGGGTTTATTGAGGTGTAATTGACAGAAATTATATATATTCAAGGTATATAACATGGTATTTTGGTAACTGTATACATTATGAAATGATTACCAAAGTCATTCTATCCTATTAATCCCTTTGCATCATTTCTTTTTTGTGATGACAATACTCAAGATTTACTCTATGAATATTTTAAGTATACAATATATCATCATTATTATTACCATTACTATCATTTTTGCAGAACTAGGGATTGAACCCAGGGCCTTTGCACTGAGATACATCTCCAACCCTTGAATATTTTTTAAATTTTGAAATAGGCTCTTGCTAAGTCATTAAGTTGTTCAGGCTGGGCCATAATTTGCAATCCTCTTGCCTCAGCCTCCCAGAAGGCTGGGATTACAACTTCAACAGCAGTCTTCAACTAAAGACACTCACAAAAGAGAACTTCCAGAACCACTTCAGGAAGTGGCAAGAATGATGGAATGTGTGTGCAAAACAAGGGGGAGTATTTTCAGAGGGATTAATGGCAATGTGCTTTTTATTGTAATACATTTTTAAAAAGTTAAACACAGCTCATAGTTTCTGGCCACACTAGGTAATTCCCTTTCCCTTTTGAAAACTGGACTTCCTAAAGCTTGCAACTGGTTAGTCAAGGCATGTTCTCAACAAGGTCAGATCTCTTCACAGAAATATTATTACTCAAAGATGAACTAAGGAGATAAAAATATTTCCAACTATTAAGCACTTTTACCATCACATTCCACCACCTTACATTTGGCAATCAAATTTTTAACTTTGCTAAAAGCTTGAGTCCATTTAACCTGAGCCCCTCATCTACCTGTATGCCTAACACTTCTCTTTTCTTCTGTACAAGGGAAGGGGTTTTTACATCAACATGTACAGCCCCCACATACATGACACTTAGTGTTCCCTCTATTGCACTTCATTTAATATGTTTCTGGTTAGTTAGGCAAAGATTGATTTATCCAGTGATTAAAAACCAGGATCTGGTCAAAAGTGGTATCAAACACCTGTAATCCCAGCACTCTGGAACACTGAGGTCAGAGGAGCCCAATTTAGAGCCTAACCTGGGCAAG
Organism: Fukomys damarensis; assembly: GCF_012274545.1. Lineage (NCBI taxonomy): Eukaryota > Metazoa > Chordata > Mammalia > Rodentia > Bathyergidae > Fukomys > Fukomys damarensis. The sequence goes on along the minus strand of NW_022900940.1, from coordinate 3,721,027 downwards.
TTACCAAGAGGCCGTCTCCAAATAAAAAGTAAGAAGGCCTGGGGTGTGGCTCTGTGCAAAGGCGCTGTGTTTGACCCCCACTATCACCAAGAAAACAAGAGAACAGCCCCAACATCTGGTGAAGATCTTGGTAATAGAGACTGTGGATTTTGTTTGTTTTTCCTGTGTGATGGCAACATTAAAATCACAGTGCCAGACTCCTCTAACTCTCTGGATCTCTGTTCAAGTTTCAGAATATCTCAGGAGAAATAATCTGATTGGCTAAGGAGGTTCAGACCCCCCCCAATCGACCAATCACTGTGAAGTGAGGTGCTTGGGTAAATCAGTCACTGAAGAAAAGGGGAGGAATGAGCTGGATGGATAAGAAGCATGTACTACAGTAAGGCTGAAGTCTCAGTTTTTCCTTAGTTGTCTTGTTGTCTTCACATCTGACCCTTATCATTCATTCCTTCCTTGTGTCTTCAAATACCCTTTAGTTTTAAAGCCATTTCTTATAACTTTATAATCGTATCCTCTCTTCTTCTCTTTTTTTTCCCTTTCCTTATATCCAAATGCTCTAGCAAACTATCTACTCAGCCTCCTGGGTAGCCAGTTTACTCCCTTCAGAGCTCATGTACATGTTATTCCCCTTCACTTTCTTCAACTATCTTAAACCCTAACCTTTGCCAGAAAACTGCATCTGACACCTGCTACTTCTCTACTTTCCCTTATCAACCTTTTCTAAAATGCCTTTTGGTACTTTTTTCCTTTCAGGAAGAAACATTATTGAATATAGTATATGAATGCTGTTCATTTGAATTTTATTGATTTTGAAGCTTGTACTTAATTTCTGTTTGCTCTTGTTTTATAGGTACCTGGAAGCAAAGAAGATTTAAACATGCTTTTATATTTGTATTCATCACAAAGTTCCTGTTAGGATACTAACCCTCACTGAGGGCTGTTCTCCAGAAACCTTGGTAAACTCTTGGAAGGTTGGAACGATCAAATTTGTACTTCTTTCTGTATCTGCCTCCAAAAATCTAGTAGTATCTCGAAACACTCGGCAGCTTTATTTCTGAAGCTCTAAGCGCTGGGAATTGGGCTAAGTTCTTTAGATGGAATACTCACTCCATCTCTGAAACAAGCTTTTAGAATCTGATATATAAGATAGTTATTTACAGCTAGGGAAACTGAGGCTCAAGTTGCTTTGCCCAAGGTCATATACATTGTAAGCCCAACATCTGGGGTTGCATCTAAAAAAAAAAGTATTGTTAGATAACTGAAAGGAAGACCCTTACAGTGTAACTCACATGCTAATTTAAAGCTCCTTTTGTGTCATATTTATATTTACTTCAATTTTGGGTCTGCAAAAATTTGATAGTTGTATTTATTTTTCCTACTACATGCTTGCTGAAATGGAAAAAAGTTAGTGTTTCCTTAGTCATGAATACCATTTCCCCTCAATTTTCTACTGATTTGTTCCTATCATTACCATCATTACAAAATATGTGTTCATTTAGTAGAACAGATTTTAAAATGTTTAGCTCTGCCCACGAGAAGAGGCTATTTTAATATCTCAGTCTGTTTCATACGTAGGAATGCCAGGCCAACACATCGTTAATAACACACTTCTGCCCACTGAGTTTCCATCCCAAACAAAGAAAGCTTGTGTTGTGGTGATTGCTATATGGAAAGAATCAATGTGAATAATGTTTCAAGGCACGAGTAGCTAAATAAAACTCACCGTAAACAAAAATCTTAGCCAAAATTAAATGGGCAAGTCTCAACTCAGTCTTTGCCTGAGAGTTACCGCCCGTGTCAATTTTCAGGCACTCATACATTATTTAAAAGTAACTCCCACGATTTTAACTCTCACTGACTTCATTTCACCTTTCTGAAGGCAGCAGGTGACAAATACAAAGAAGAGGGCCTGGGTGGTTATTGGGTATTACCACATAGCTTCCTCCCGGCCGGGTTTTCCAATCCCTGTAGAAGTCCTGAAACATGTGAACAAGACTATTCTGCCCTAGCAAGGATGTTAAGTTCGGAAGGTAATAAAGTAATCCATAATCAAAAGGGTAAAGAGGAAGGATTAACTCTCTGAATTGTGAAGAAAAGAATGGAAAATTCTTAACCGGATCTGCAAGTTTCTCCTTACTGTAGGCCTGCTGTATTGGTGTGGGAGGCACCACTTTACCTCCTCTGTCAGCCAATGCTGTTTCCACGGGGTACAGTCTACACCTGTATTCCCAGAACTCTGGGAAGCTGAGGCAGGAGGATCACTTGGACAAAGTAGTGAGACCCTGTTTCAAGACAAAAGAAGGGGGGGGAGATTTGGCTCAGTGTGAAGGCCCTGGGTTCAATCCCCAGGGCTGGAGAATGGGGGGAGGGGTGCATTCTCCTCTGCCTGGAGTTCTCTTTCTTAGACTTAAGCTTAAGGGTTACTCTTCAGAGAAAGAATCCTCAACTAATCCTCATTACAGACTCCCATCGCACTGTGAACTCTTCTTACTCGGTGGCATTTGTAGGTAATATTACTTACTTTGAGAGCCTTCTCTGTCGACAGTCAAAGTACCAGAGACTTCTTTAGGATGACCCAGAGGAGAGGCAGGGCACAAAGGAGAATGAGAGGGGAAAATGATTTAGTTGTCTAGGGAGAAGCAAAGACACATGACAGAGGGGGCGGGGGAGAGTGAATTGTTGCCAGGGTTCCTAAACATTACTCGTACATCTCTGTTTGCCATGGAGCCATCAGTATTTCCCAGGAGCCATGTTGTCCTCTTCCTCATGAACACAGAGCTATGCTACATTCCCAGCCTCCCCGCCATGAAATATTGCCCTGTGACTGAGTCCTGACCAAGCAATGTGAACAGAGTAACGGATGCCACTTCCGGATATGGTTCCTGTTCCCCTAGGCCCTTTAGGCTCCCCCTTCCCTTCCCCACCCCTTCCCCTCCCTCTCCC
>NW_022900940.1:3679875-3717916 GCF_012274545.1 Fukomys damarensis | reverse complement strand
CTCCCTCTCCCCCTCCCTCTCCCTCTCCCTGTCTCTCTCTCCTTACTGACATGCCAAGCATAGGCCCAGGGACACCATTAGCCAGAAGAAGCCTGTGTCCTTGCATCAGCAGTGGAAGGTCACCTGATGGACACCCAGTTGATCTCTGAGGTGAATGAGAGGAAAAGCCTTGCTTTGTCAAGCCATCAGCATTTTAACTGACTGGTTGTAGATCTTCGGTCATGGAGGTCTACATTATTGCTACCAAAAGTTTGTGATCTTTGTTTTTCATTTTGCTTCCTAACAGGTGAGCATGGTACAGAATTGAAAAGATAAAGAAAGCATTGGGGTTCAGCAATGCGTCACTCTCTGGACTCTGTCTGCAGGCGCATACTTTCTGCGTCTTTTCATACTTACACTGAAATATAGTTTTATTTTTGTGCGCTATATATGATAATGACTGGTCTGCTTTATATCATGTGTATGTATACTTACATGTAAAGAGAAAAAAACTGGCTAGTTTTAAAACAAAGAAGAACTGAAGCAGGGATGCCTTAGAAATCAAGTAAGCTTGTGGTGAATTATAGGTTATTCTCATTAATCCAGGATGATGGGTATAGGATTTACAGCACAGCAGAATTTTAACCTGAATCTGACTTTAATGGATTCCGACTCCGTTTCCATTCTCCTGACAGGGATTATAAGGGGGGCTCTTTTCCATTCTCCTTTCCCCTCCTCCAGTTCCTCCTCCCATGCAGAATTTATCAAGTATCATCTCTGCATGTGCGCGTGCGCGTCCGTGTATGCGTGCACGTGTGTGCGGGGTGCGTGTAGGAAGTGGCCCCGGAACGGGAGACAGGAGGAGGGGCACAGGAGCAGGTGGGAGGCTCGTCGCAAAGCCCCAGGGCTGTAGTCCTCTGCTACCCCAGGGACCGCGGCAGGATCCCCACGCCACCCCACCCCACGGCCTCCCAGCGGCCTCGGAAATGTATCTCAGCCTTGGCACCGTGTCTGCCCGCCGATCTACAGGGGGACACGTTTTTTCCCGAGGCATGCACGGCCTATTGTGTACCCCGCACTTTGGGATTTGTTTCTTCATGGTCCTGAGGCAAAGCTGTCTGGTAGCACAGATGTTAATTATTCTCAAGGACTCTTTAATTAGTTGTGTGAAGTATTCATTCTGGGGCGGTGAGGGAAGCCTCAGCGGTTTGGTCCCTGGAGCGCTTTGCAGGAGGTCGTTTGTGACCTCCCCCCCGCGTCTCCCTTCCCTCTTGAACCTGAACATTGGAGTTTAGTCGGACTCACAAAGGCCACCCCCACTCAAGACCTACGAAAAGAAACGCTTAGGGTGGACACTATTCCTCAAAGCCCCTCTCACACACATGCCCAGAGCTTCAGTTTGGTGCCCAGTGACTTGCTTCAGCCAGAAACTTGGAACTCGGGGGCTCTGGCCTGGAGCTGACCGTTCATTTCCCCTCTAATGCGTGATTTCCCTGCTCCCTTGAGTTACGCATTAACACCCCCCCCACCGTTGTGTATCAAGATCATTGGCTTCCTTCAAGGCCATCTAAATAATTAAGGCTTTGTTGGGAGGAGCTCTGTACAGATTAGTGCATTAAACGCTGATCTGCCCCGTCATTACTTTCCTGCACACAACACTGGGAGAGGGGAGGCCCCAATTCATATTAAACTATCTGCTGAGCGCATAATACTCACGTTGATGAATGTGATTGCATAGATAGTCGTTTTGGAAGAGTTTGCTGAAAGACACTGACCATCTATTATTTATCTAGAATTCTACTCTTTCTTTCTTTTCTTTTTTCTTTCTTTTTTTCCTCTTTCTTTCTTATTTCTTTTTAATAATTAGTAGAAAGAGCTTCAGGTAGTAGAGGACGAGCTCCAGGCAGGAACACATGAAGGCACCCTCTAGGTAATAAAAGATGTGCAAAGAAAAATGACTTCCACTGGAGTTGTAGAAGGAGAGGAAATTGATCAGTGTTCGTTTTAAAGAACTTCAGACCTGGATTTCTTCTCGTGATGCTGGTGTGTGTGTCTGACTATTAGGGGAAGAGGAGAATATGAGATATTATAAATTTTAAAAATTAACTTTCATCAGTATGTGTTTGTAGTACATAATGTTTACACTGCTTATGTGGAATTGTTATAACTACATAATTCATATTAATTTTTTTCTTTCCCTTTCCTCCACCTCTTCATCCCCTCCCACTTTGAGAAAAATCTATGTCCCTGCTAACTAATGTCTGTCTTTTACTTTGCTTTTATAATTTCTGATATTTAAACTTGTGTCTGATTTAAACTGTTTTACAAAATAAACTGTCTAATGAGGTTTAAGATAAACTGTCTAATCACCATGGAAAGATGTCCATAAGATAATAGAATAAGCAAGGAACAAAGCAGTTGGCATAATGTAATTCCATTCATGTAAACTTAAATTATAATGAAAAGTTTATAGCGTGCATATGTATTTCTAAAAATTGCAATACCTGGATGGTAATACACTTACCTGTTTTAGATTTCCTTTGGGCAAAGCAATGGATATTAGGAGGAGAGGTGGAAGATTTTTATGCGTTATATTGTACCAAGAGGTAGAACATAAACTTAGAGACAAATCAATGTTTTAAAATTAGCTGAATAATTTTTATTGAAAAGCATTGTGACAGCTAGAGTCTTTGCAGCAAAGAAAGGAACTATAGAGAAAAATAAAGTGAATGCCATAATTTTGAAGAAGTCTTAGGAAGATGAAACTTCTTAATTGTACAAGTGTTAAACTGCAGACTTGAAAAATGATTGGTTTGCTTGGGGTTTATTTTGTTTCAGTTTTGGTTTGGGTTTTTTACAGAAATATTATATTAGCTGTGCTGTCTCCATTAGAGCAAGCCTGAAAAATAATATGAAGCTCTGGATGTGCTGCCCAAACTTCATTTTGGGGCCGTCCAGACATGCAGTGGGCTACCAAATACCCTTCAATAAACTCCATCCACCTCGGTTTCATTAGGTAGAGACATACCTCTCTCAGAGAAATTCCCTTGCTATTAAAAGCAGTGAGCTGGGCATGATTGTACAACCCGCTGATCCTAACGCTAAGAGACTAAAGCAGGAGAACCGCAAGTTCGAACCCAGCCTGGGCAACTTAGTGAGACCCTGTCTCAAACTGAAAAATAAAAAGAGGGGGCTGGGCCTAATGTGAAGCCCCATGTTCAATTCCCAGTATCGCAGAAAGAAAGGAAAGGAAGATAAATAGTTTAAAAGGAGGCATGTACGGAGTTTGGAATCAAAGAGAACTGTGCCATATCCTTCCCCCGGCTACTTACTATGGACTCAAAGCGACATAATCCGTAAAGCCTTGGTTTTGTCTCTTGTAAAAGAAGGAGCAAAACAAAACTGGATCATTGTAAAACTTAATGAAGGCAGCATATAAAAAGGGCTTAGCCCTTTGGCTGGTGCAAGATAAGCACAGAAAAAAATGTTAACTACTTATAGAGGTGATAAACTAGTGGGGAGGACGTATCTCCCAACTCTATTGAATTAAACACTGGCCAAGTGGCTTCCACCCTGAGTCCAAAAGCACCTCAACAGCCAGCTTGTGGCTCACCATATTTCTCGCTGGACTCTCTCATGATCTCATCAACAGGGACTTTCTCTCACAACTTACGTCTTGGAGCCAGGGTGGGTACATGGGACAATAAGCCAGCTTTCAACAGTGAGGATGTGTAGTAGGAGTGGGAAAAAAACTGTGTGGGTATAACACAGTGAGAGGTGGGATTGTTTGTTACTGCAGCTAAACCTAACCGGACTGATATAGATCCACTTTCCCTCGTGGCTGCTAGACCTGGAAGCACAGGCCTATAATCCCAGCCCCTCTGAGAGGCTGAGGCAGGAAGATGGCAAGTTCAAGCCCAGCCTGGGCAACTTAATGTCTTAGTGAGACTGTATCTCAAAATAAAAACATTGGTGATGAATGTAACTGTATTGTATACCTAGATTGTACCAATAAACTCAATAAAAAGAAAAAAAAACACTGGGGCTGGGATTTAGCTCAGTGGTTTCACCTCCTGCCTCGAAAGCCCAAGGACCAGAGTTCAATCCCCTGTACCAATAAATAAATAAATAAACAAACAAATAAACATTAAAAAGACCTGGAGAGGTAGCTCAGTGCAAAAGCCCTGAGTTCAAGTCCCAGTATTGGGGAAAATAAGTTCCTGAGCATGTGTTTTTCTATGATTGGTCAGAAATGTATCTACCTAATGAAACCGAGGTGGATGGAGTTTATTGAAGGGTATTTGGTAGCTCACTGCATCTCTGGATGGCCCCAAAATGAAGTTTGGGCAGCACATCCAGAACTTGGTATTATTTTTCAGACTTGCTCTAATGGAGACAGCACAGCTAACGGCTGAGAGCCCAGCCTGGGTAGCTTGTACTGTTTGGGCGTGGTCTGGAGCTTTAATCAGAAACCCTTTGCCATACCTGCTTTTAGAAGCCTGAAGTATCTGCCACCATCCCCGCTGGCTGGATCCCACCAGGTGCCTGCATCTCATGCTCAGGGCTGTGTCCCAAGCCCATGCTTAGATACAAGGGAGGCTGAGAAAATGCGCTCCTGGCTTCCACCTTGCAGAGATGCAAATGCGTGGATGAAAGCCTTCCTCAGACCTAGGAAAAGCACTCAAACACTAAGAGTGCAGAAAGGAATCCACATATATCCATAATGTGGGACTCTTGAGAAAGGTATGACTTGCTAGGGTATAGGGTTGCAGGGTCCAAAACAGTAGCCATGGCCACATAATTCCATTTAAATGAAAACCTCAGTTTCTCCATCTCCCTAACGTGTTTAAGCGCCTCAACCACCACACGTTGCTAGTGGCTAGTGTATTGAACAGGGCAGTTACGAAGCATCTCCCTCATTGCAGAAAGCGCTTTTGGACAGCACTGACAAAGTGACTTGACCTTGATATTGTACAGAGGTAATTGGCCCGAGAGAGCAGGGACTACATGGCTTAGCAAGGGGCCCACAGTAGGGACAGGGACTCCAGTTTCCAGGGACATCACCCCTTTGCGATTAGGCAGATCTTTTAGCTTTTTCAGAATGTGATTTTCACATCTGTCAGGCACAGGGACAAGGTAATTGTAATCCAGTAAGTCCCCTTAGGCGGCCCCCAAACAAAACTCCCCTAATTGGCCTCCTGCTGCCACTTGTTCTGGGTAAAGGTCCCATTCACTGGGTGATGATCTGAGGACTAAAGGGCTAAGGGGCTGGATTTCCATTCTACCAAGGAACCCTCCACGAGTTTCACCTTGGCTGGAGCCTTTTCTCTTTCTCTTTCCAGCAGACCCCCAGAGGGCTGAAGTTATCATTCTTGCAGTGAGGTACTAGGAGGAAAGTTTCTAGACTAGCAGCTCAGTATAGCTAAGGTTTACCGATCGAAGATTCCTAACCCAAAGACCCAGAATAAAAAATCAAACACTTTTGAGCATCAGCGTAATGCCACAAGTGGAAATTTCCACACCATGCAACTTTGCTTTAATTAATATTGTATAAAATTATCTTTAGGAGATATCTATATGTATGGAACCTATGCAACAAAAATGAATTTTATGTTTAGACTCAGTTCAATACCTAGTGTATCTTATTATGTATATGCACATATTCCAAAATCTGGGGAGAAAGCCTTTGAAAACCGAAACACATCTGGTCCTAGGCATTTTGGGGAAGAGATATTCAGCCTGTGTTATCAACCACATCATCCAAATCCCTTGGTGCAGATTTCAGGCTTCAATGATATTTGACGCATTTCACTCTCCTTTGCAAAATCAGGTGCCTGCACACTCCAGCTCTGCTCTTTCTCAATAATTCTCCCTGTCGTGGGTCCCAGGACGAGCCCTTCTCTGGCACACACTCTTGTTCTGTCCTGGAGATCCAAGGTCCTTTTTCCTTTGAGTATCAGTTATCAACAAGGTTACCAGATAAAAACAAGAGGCAATTCTTGGTTGCATCTACACCCCACAGCAGTTTGTCCTTCTCTCAGTTGCCAGAACGGTGCTTATCAAATGGAAAAAGCACTGTGTGCTTCTCCTTGACTTTAAAACCTTCACACAGTTTCCTGCTACCCTTAAAATAAAACCTACCGTCACTATGCAATTCCAGAAGCCATACAGGAGCCGGGTGTCAACTACGTCCATCTTTCCTAGTATAATTGCGTCTTCAAACACAGGGCAAGGAGAAATGTGTGCTTCGGTGGAAAACTACATGTTATCTAGACCCTTGAGGACACGCTCCCCGGGGTTTCTGAGACTGCAGATGCTGGATTGTGACAATTGCGATTCGACAGTGCGAAACTATTCTTAGCTCTAGATATGTGAATCTGTCCTGTCCCACCGACACTCAAGGTACTTTCCCTTCCTACCTATGGAGTTGTGCTGTTCCAGTGGTTCCAGATTTCAATACTCACTTACTTTATATAAATCCATGAAGTTGTGATTACTCTTTTGAGCAGCTCCCACTGATTCATAAATCATTTTACCTTTTTATTACCATACAATTATTGTACATATTCTTGTGGTACAGTGTGGTATTTCAACATAGTTTACATCACCTTATAGTTACCTTATGATTGGGGCCTTTGAGTGTCTATCTTTAGTTACTCATAAAACGCATAAAGGTTTACTGTGAAGTATGGTCACCCTACTGTGTTACTTACCAAACACTGGAAATTATTACTTCTAAGTACTTTGGTGCCCACTGTCCAATCTCCTCTCATTCCCCTTCCCTCAATTCTTCTCAGCCACTAGTCATCACTATTCCATATAGATCAGCATTTTTCTTTGGTACCGGGGATTGAACTCGGGTCCTTGCGCTTGCAAGGCAGGCCACCGAACTGCTGAGCTAAATCCCCGGCCCCGATCAGCATTTTTTTAATGAACTCACTAATTCATAAAGATCCTTAACAAGTGTTTATTTTGTGTCTATATGAGAGTCTTACTCTTGCTCTTTTTTGAAAAAAAAATCATCTTTTAACACTAATGCCAGTCACTCGGTTCTCTTTTTTTTCTCAAACATTCTGGCTGATTTGCACCTTGGAATCTCTGTGCTTGTTTTGATTAAAAATGTTTACCTTTGGGGAGAGCCAGAAGTCACACAGTGCCAGATTTGATGAATAAGGAGGATAAGGACCCACGGTGATGGTCTTGTTTGATATAAATTGCCATAAACACTTTGAATTGCTTCAGGACATTGAGGCCACTGCAAAAAGACACATAAGAGGACTTTCAGAATTGCTAAAGGAAGGGACAAGGACAATGGGATGTGTGTTGAAGTGAGAGAGTATTTTGAGGAGGATTAATATCAATGTATCTTTTACAATGATAAACTTCTTTGCTTTTAATTTTTTAAATTTTCAATGCAAACAATTTATCATATTTTTATCACACCTTGACAACAGTTGAACCTGGAGGTGAGTACCCAGGGGTTCAAGATATTACTCTACTTTCAAATGTTTGAAGTTCTTTTAAATAAACAAAATGCAGTTCAATTTCCTTTACCTATTTTTCGGATTCTTCTCTTCCATCAGGTCATGTGAATTAAGAAGTATATTTGGAGACCTAAGGGAATCTTTTGATCTTAGTAATGTTAACTTCAGAAGACACCACTTGCAAATTGGTACTCAAGAAAAGGGGTCTGCTATGGCTTATACCTTGATGTCCCCTCAAAGCTTTTGAGTGTGGATCATGCGTGTGTGATACTGGATTATTCCACTGATTAGTTTAGCATGTTTGGGTGTGGCTGAGTGGACTTACTAAAGGTGAAAAGCCCATCCTGGGTGTGAGTGGTATTAACTAATAGGCTTGTAGCCAGGATGGGATAAAAAGACTTGCCTGCCATGCCGTGGACTGTTTCTCCTCTGCCATGCTACCTGCCTTGGAGCCAACTGATTATGGACTGAAACTTCTACAGACTGTGAGCCAAAGTAAACTTTTCCTTTTTGTACTTGTTTGTTATTTTACCCCAGCCATGAGAAGTTAAGGGTCTCAAAGCAGCTCCGTCCCACAAAAATGATCAGTGGCAGATCTATTCCTGGGAGTGTGATATGCTATGGGGCAAAGTGACTTCAGAGCGTCAAAGTCAGGAATCAACATTCAAACGTCAGAACTTGAAGGGTCAGAAAAATGGTCATTCCATGTGTGTTTATTGAGACTCATGATGTGCTAAGCACTTGGCAGGCAGTGTGGACAAGGTGGAAACAGGAGAGATGTAACTTCTACCCACAAGGAGCTTGCAGAGACGTGAGTGCTGAGAATGCCCCGAAGCACACTGCGCAATCTCAGCCCAGGCAGTCTGAAAGGTTTGTGGAGGGGAAGGTTTGAGGGACGAGGAGTGGTGACGTCGAAGGCGGTGTCAGTTCCTTAACTCTGCTTGGTACTGAGCTGAGCATGTGACTTTTCTTTTTTTCTGGTTTTTTGAGGCAGGGTCTCACTATGTAGTTAAGACTTACCTAGAACTAACTATGTAGCCCAGGCTGGTCTCAAACTCACAGCGATCCTCCTGCCTCAGCCTCCCAAATACTGGAATTACAGGCATGCGCCACCACGCCCGGCCGCAAGTGACATTTTTTGACTTGTTCATCCTCACAATGCATTGAGACAAAGATAATAATTCTTTTAGCCAAGTTCACACATGCAGAAAAAATAGATCTGAAAGCTAAATCTAAGCAACCTGCCAGGAAGCCCACACTTCCCCAAGACACTGTGAGGCTCCCAGGTGGAGTTCATCAGCCTGGGGGGTATTGGGGGATTGGGCAGCACTAGTAAAGCCATGGAGAGCACAGGATACGAGGCTGGCATTAAAAGAATGTGATAGGAGCCTGACGAGAGAGCAGGGGCAGAGAAGACAAGGTGGGGGAGGTCTGAGAGGGGCAGGCGCTGAACATGAGTGGAGCAAAGTTAGCTGGAGGGGCAGTGCCACTTAGAATGAATCTGCTTTGTGTTTTGTTTTGCTTTGTTGTTTTAGATAGGGTCTTACTAAGTTGCCCAGGCTGGCCTTGAACTCGTGATCCTACTGCCTCAGCCTCCTGAGTGTTGGGATTATAGGCTCGTAAGGTCGTGCCCCTCTAGAATAAATCTTCTATGCAGGCACTCTGTATCTCAGAGTGTGTACAGCTTGTGTCCCTGAACATTCTCCACCCACCCAGGCTAAACAAGTCCTTTGTAATCTGCAGTTCCCTTTGGGCTCAAGTTCCCAACTCTCCTGTCCTTTGTCTTCTGTTCCTGCCTCGCAGCCTGTGACTGCCCTTGCCTGTGCTTAGTCCAGCTTCTTCCATGGCAGATTATATGCGAGTTAACAGCACAGGCTCGGAGATCAAACGCTACGTGGATTTGAATCTAGGGTGTCACCACCTATCCGAGTCTGGGCAAGTATTTCAGCCTCTCTGACTTTCAGTCTCCTTAGGTCAAAGATGAGCCAGTAGCTTTAACTCTGAGTTTTTGGGGGAATCTGACTAAGACAATGTATGTGAAGAATATAGCTAATGAGTAGCATGAAGTCAGTGCTTAATGAATCAGGACTGTGGGCCAACTTTACTGCAGCTTGGTTCCTTCTCTTGCTTTATCATCTCTCCGACCTCTTTCCAGAGAAATTATACTCTGTGTCGCGGAAATTTAGGCTTCTCAATTTGAAATGCCAGTCATTGTCATTTAACATGAAGAATTCCTATCTTACCTCACTCCAGACATAACGATGAAGGGTATGTGAGACATTTCTCCATAAAGTCCTCCTAGGACAACAGGTCTGCTGCTTCACCCTTAATAATCGTTGTGCAGGCTATATTCTGGGTGCACAGGTGGCTCGGAACTGAGTCAGCAGGTAGGACAGAACAGAGCTTATTTTGATCTTGGTGGAAAATATTTGCGATGATGAAAGGACACTGGCAATGAGATAGAGAGAGGTTTGATGAAAGAGGAGTTTAGTATTTGGAAAACAGCTGCGTGGGGTGGGGGAACTGACATCAATTTTCATTTCAAAGTCAAGGCTAGAATTTAATACACTGTAAAGCCATCTTTCGCTCCCCAGAAAGCATACTAATAGGACTAGCTGTGGTCCTAGAAAGGGAAGCATATGGTCACATTCCCACTCAGAAAAACCTGGCAGCCAAGACAAATAAACGTGAACATTATATCTGCAAGTAATATGTGAGGGTTGTAACTTCTGTTCTTCTTTACACGCTTATGACTCAAACAGAATGTAAATCCTGCCATTCTGTATTTTTTCAAGTGTTCCAGTCTAAGTGAACTTTTTATCTTACCGACGTATTCATGTTATTTTCATGTCTAAGTTTCATTCAGTGGTAAAATAGAAGTAAATTCCCGTTCTAATGAGTTTAGAGTATCACTGTTCCCATAAATAAAAGGAATAAATAGAATAACATTTACATACATATTTATTTTCATACTTCCTTAATATATTTGCATGCATATTTATTTTCATGCTGTCATATAAGGGACATAATTTTTCTTTGATGATGGAAAGTTGAGGGAAAAGTGAAGGTCACTTGTTGGGGTGTTTTTCTTTTTATAGGAACACCATGAGCCCACCATAGTTATGTTCTGCAATTAGAGCAGTGGATATCACACACATGCTGCAGATATGTTGGAAAGGAACGAAGGTCTCCATCCCAGTGACTTCCTTTCTCTCTCCAGTCAACATGGCCCTGAACCCCACTTCTTGGAAAGGATCCAATTCCAGTGGAATTCAGTTCCCCATGGCTGGCGGCCTCCACATTTTTTTCACATGTAAAACAAAATGAGAAATTAGATGATTCCCTTATTTGTCTCAGCCCTGAGTCCACTTTTCATGATGTCTTTCGCTTACTTAGGCATAAAAAAAACTACATTTGACTCTTATGTGAACCAGAATTGGAGGGTTGGTACCAAGGAAATCTTTTATATCACATTCTTTTATTTTAGATGCCACGGAAATCTCCAACAGGTAAACAATGATGATGTAAGTCCTAGTAATGCCAAAATTTAAAATAACCCTTACAAAGAGCTTTCAGGGCCTGGAACAATGTCCTAGAGTTAGGCTGTCCAACCTGTGCCCCATCCCCATTCTTGCTCTCTTTTTTTTGAGTGAAGAATTGTCTTGGACCATATGGAAAATATATAAAAGAGTTAATGTATATAAATCACAAAACTGCCTTTTCCTAGTTTATATTTTTATAAATTATTTATATTAAACATTAGGTTGGACACATCTACTGATGTAACATTAAGGGGGAAATGGAGAAGCTTCATTGCATGTGTAGCATCAAAGTAATGAGGAAACTTTAGAAAAAAACAAAACAAAACAAAAAAAGGACCAGATGTTAACGTGGTTGCCTTCTATAGGTGGGATTATGGATGAATTTTTTTCCCTCTGTGTTTATTTTTCTGCACTATTCTACATGCTAAACATTGCTCTGTATATGCTGTGTGTTCCTACAAGGAGCATGTTCTTTTTGCTCATCGGAGGCATATGCTTTGAATACTTTTCCCTAGCCATGGGTGATAGATTTCTATGTGCAAAGTCTACAGCTCCTTGTGACAAATGGCAGGAATCTCCAAAGCAGCTGGCTGGGCTGGAGATAACGCCTGTGGTCCCTGGGCAGAGCAAACTACCCTTGTCTCAACAGCTATTGAATCACTGGCCTTGGTATTATTACAGCCATGTGCCACTTGAAGGAACTCGCCATCCATAAGCGATGTTCAAACTATTAAAATTGAATAGGTCTCCCTCAGCTGGAAATACGCCATTGACCCTGTGGGTGGCTAGGTGACAATGCAGGGGTCTCAAAGACCTTCCATTTGTCATGAAGAAGAAAGGACGCTGTAATTAAGTGCTAGTCAGCATTTGTTATATGTGCACATTGGGCCAAGCTCTGTGATAATTACCAAGACTCTGGGATGAATATGACCCAGGTTTGCTTATCAAGGAGTGCACAGCCTGATACTTAATACAAACAGAAAAAAGTTATTGCACAGGGTGGGGCAAGGGATGGCGGAAACAGACATGATGAACTGTGGGAGCTCAGAGGGGAACCTCTAACTTAGCATGAGATGAAGGACAGTGTTGGAATTCTCCCTAGAGGAAGCTGAGCCTTTAAGCGGAGCTGCAAGGCAGAGGTAGGAATCGGTCTTGCAGAGAACTTGGGGAAAAGGGTAGTGCACCAGGCAGAGGAAGAAAAATAAATAAAGTTGAGAAGCGGAAGACTACGGGGAGGATGACCCTGCCTATTATGCAATTTAAAAGCGGGAGGCAAAGAGAGGCGGGCCATGAGAACAGAAAGAGGTCGTTGATGCAGGGCCGTGTGTGTCCTGTGAGGAGAGAGGTCCACAGCAGCGATGGCCAGATAGGGGCTGCAGGCCTTATCTGGCACCCCACTGGGTTTTGTAAGTGAACTCAAATGGCTTTACCATTTTAAATAGCTGGCTTTTAAATATTTAGGCAGGTACTTACGTAATACCTTCCTTTTTGCCTCTTGATCTATAAGAGCTACAATATTTACTATTTGGCCTTTTAAGAAAGAGTTTTATTCACCCTGGGCTAGCGTATACCCTGAAGGTGATAGGGAGCCAAAGAAGGACAGGAGCTTGGGTGGGGTTGGGAAATGTGACTGTATCCAGGGAGATAGCTGGAGAGGCTGCTGAGGTGAGAGACAATAATGTCTACTTTAAGGCAGGGGTAGAGAAAGTGGAAGTGGATTTCTGCAGAAGCTCCTGAATTCAGGTTTAGATATGTATGTTACCCCTGGAACGCCTGTGGAATGTGCTTGGAGAAATCCCCCAGCTAATGCATCTGGAAGTCTTAAGTGGTTTCCAGAGAGGCCAGGCTGGAGAGCATTGGCAAATTGGTGATGCCTGGAAATAGGAAAGTGGGTAAGATCAGCCAGACTGCATGTGTGGGAGAGTGGGAGAGGACAGAGGGCTGAGGGGAGAACCTCGGGACAACACTTCAAGTGCTAGAAAAAGGTGAGGAAGTCACAGAGAAGCCAATAAAGGAGTGGGCAGAGAGGTAGAAGGAGAGCCAAGAGTATTTTAAAGAATTGCAAGAAGGAAGGTGGGTCAACATCTATTTCTAAAGCAGCAAAGATTTGCAAAGGGTTAAAGACTGAGCAAACCTCTTTTAGATTTGACAGTTGCAGGACATTGCAAATTTACAGAATTTCTGTGAAGTCTCAGGGAAACGACTGGATGAAATTTCCCTCTAACATTTCTTCCTGGGTTCCTGAAGTTAAGTAACTTGATCTTGAGGTTTATAAAGTCAAGGGATTTATTCATTACCATTTATACGACATGTTTGATGAATACCACAAAAAGTACTGAAGCAATCTGGATTAGCAGATGGGTCAAGGGCTTGATCCATTATCTTGAGATTAGTTAGTGTCAAATTATTGTCCTCCTAAATGTAGTAAGCTCATCATAGAAAGATAATATGACACACCTAAAGCACCATTTAAAAATACTACTTCAAAACAAAATAAACAGATGGTATAAACAAGAAGGCTAATAAACAACTTATGTGCTACCAGCAGTAAATTCACCAAAACTAGAATGCAATAATAAATTAGATTGAAAAGAATAATCAAGGAAGGGCACTAGAAAATGAACAAGTAGGATAATGTGTGAAGAGATTTATTAATTATTTTTGCTTGCCCAAAATTCCATCCAGAAACAAACCCTAAACATTTCTACTGGGCAACTGCCCCTCACTCAGTCCAAGAGAAATGGGAGCCATTTGTAGCACCCAGGAGGAATGCTCATCTTGCAACCAAGGAGATCCCTCATTTCCTGGGCCACAGTGATTGGCTTAAGGAAGAGCTCAGATCCATGTATGAGTCAGATGAGAACCAGGCTTGGGTTTTTCCCTGGCACTAACTGGAAGATGGGCCTCTTTCACCACTGAGATTGCAAGCCTAATAGAAAAGATAGATGAAATAGATGTGCATGGAGAAGTGCTTGCTGAATTTGCCACAACAGTGGCACTACAGGAAAGGACAAATGGCGTGGAGACAGGGTTTTTCTGATGGCACTATTGAGGCTGCCAGGTCCCGCCAAGCTGAAAGTGAGCCTTAGAAATTTCAATCACAGCAAAGAAATTATTCTTTACCCTTAATGTGGTTTAATTTAAATTTCTGTCACTTGTGATCAAAATTGTCCAGACTAACAGTGTAGGCTAGGGGTATTTGGGAGTGTAATCAACTACAACAAAACCCTAAATTATAAACTTTATATGTTTTCCAAAATATGTCCATTAATTTAATGAGGGTTGTTTTAGTTTACAGCAGCAGCAATGCACTTAATTTGTTCAAATGATGGTGAAATTACTGTATCAAGTCTGGAGTTGCTAAAAAACAAAACAAAACAACAACAACAACAACAAAAAACCCTAAGGACCAGAATTAAGGGCCACCACCGTGGAAAATAAATGGCTTCTGGAAAGTCAATGGAAGTCAAAAGAACTAATGGGTCTATTTGTCTGTCTTTCAGGGTTCACAGGCCAGCCATATTGCTACATGAACATCCTTTCTGTACCTGGGACCCAAGAAACCACCCCAATGTGATTTCATCAATTACTGGGGTGCATTGTCAAGTAGGTTCAAACCTTGAAGGTAGAACTGAATTCTAAGTACAGGGAGCAGGGCGATGAATGAGAATGAATTTGATTGGCTCATTTCAGAAGAGGCATCCACCTTTGACCGAATCATCTGTGGCCAGAGGACAGCGTTACTAGCTCTGTTGCTCATTCATAGGACTACCACAGTCATTGCTTCCTGAACCTTGGAATGAGACCATGACAAAGGAATGAGGACGCCTGGCACAGTGGAAGAGCCGGGATTTGTGCCTCAAGTTCTAGGCAGGATGAGCTGAGTGGTTTTCTTAAGTCCTGAGACCTCCGCTCCACTACGCTTACGCTCTCTGTGTGAATAGCATTTTAGAATGAGACCGTGTCTCTGATATGCTTTCTACAAAGTATTTCAATTTGTTCCTATGAACATTATAGGTATGCCAAAATTATAGTCAGTGTGCGGAGTTGCAAAAACACAGCTTTGAAGTCAGATGTAGAGATTCACAACAGCTAAACCTCTACCTGTGTGATTACTTTCTCTGAATATCTTTTCTTCAACACAGACGGGGATAATAATATCTAGCTTATATGTCTGATGTAGAAATCAGGCGTCACCTTGGTCCCATTTGCCGATGCGGTGATTTGGGCACTCACCTACCTGCGTGGCCAGAAGTAAATGCAGGACTGTACCTGGCTTCTCCACCCATCCCTAGTGAGTAAGGCATTGGCACACACCACCCCAACACTGTGTGCACCCCCAGAGGAGACATGCAGCCTGCCCTGCCCTTGCCCACTGTGGCTGCTGTATTCCATCCATGGGGTTGGGGAGATGGGAATACCTGCTCCTGATCCTGCCCTTCTCCACTTGTCTCTGTCCCAAAGCAGGCTACAATCCCTGCTAGTATGGGCTCTCAACCTGACACTGGGTAAATCTTGGAGGCAGGAAGTGGGGCTCCTAGGATGAGTGCAGACACACCCTATAGAGGCCCCACCCAGACACAAGCCAGGTCACGGGCACTGAGACCTTGGAGCAAGAGGAAAACCTGCCTGGCTCTGTGCCAGGGCCCGTCTTGTCTGATTTGAGTGCCCCATGTTCACAAGACACTTATTTCATTTTAACAAGAGCTGGCAGTTCTGTTGGCACACAAGAGCCAATGCCACAAAGACAGGGAGTGAGGGACTTAAGTGGCTGCGTACCCATCCCTAGCTATGGAGAGATGTGGCTGGGCCCACACTGTGATGGGCTCCTGAGCTGCCAGGACAAGGGAATTGTTGGGCAAAGGGCGCATGGCACTTGTGTGTGAACTTGTCACAAAGTTCACAGCCAGAACTAAGTATGCGTTCTGTATAATCTTTACGTATGATTTGTACTAAACCTGTTTGCCATCATAATGAGTGTATGCTATGTTAGTCTCCCAAAGGAGAGGAACACGTACACTGTGTCAGACTATCTGGAGGTCATGAAATGCTTTATTGGTGCAGTGGGCCAAGATGCAGTTACGACACCTAATGGATTTTAAAGCAAAAAATGTCAACTTGCTTTTATCTTCATCGCTGTAATGTGGAGCCTTTCTAAGTCCACTGCTTGATTAAACTACAGCCTCTCCTGCTAGAGGGACCTGGCATAGCCAAGGGTCTTGGGACACAGTTACCAAGGAGTCTTCATGGATCATGATTTTTCCGAGCTGCAAAACCCACACGAGATGAAAGATCTGGTCCTAGCAGATGTTCTCAGGGTACTAGCCTGTCCAGCAGGGGCAGGAAGCAGGGTGGGGAAGATGCATTTGGACCTCACTTACTTGTTAACAAGGCATATGGTTTCAAGTGTCCTGATGACAGATCTTCTAAGATGGGGACCTATTTTCCCATTTGAAAGTTATAATGTACAGTATATTTAAGGTAAGTTTTCTGCTTCAGTTGTGCCTTTTAGCTCCAATGGTTAAATAGCCATGCTATTAATGAGGTTTGGTTTATTATCAAACCGAATGGTTGCGGTCGTGCCAGTGATATTTTTCTTCTACAGAACATGAAGCCATTACCGAAAGAGCTGTGTGATTCTTATTATGTAAATTGTGTATTGTTTCTTGCTTGTTTGATGTTCTATTTTTCTAATAGTTTTCTTATACTTTCTTATAGGGATGATACTAGATTTTGCTTCTAATGCTAACTGCAAATTATGTTGGTCTCTCCCATTTATCTTATTGTATTTTGATTGCATTTTAAGGACAAGTACAGGCATTGTTCATCATCTTTTTTAAAAAAAGTGAAACTACTCTGTTTCCCTTTTTTGCTGACCACATTATAAATTGACAATTTCCTACCATACTTCATGCCATAAAACCAAACTATTTGTAGTATGTTATCTCATGCTTCTGCAATAAATTCTGCCTATGGCTTCCAAAAGAGAAGGGAAGAAAGAAAGGAGAAAGTAGTAAATTAGGTGTCACCCATATGGTACCTAGCCAGTGCCTATGGCATTCAGTAAATGTTAACTTGTTATCACTATTATTGATGTCAAGACAAGTTCACTCTTAACCTGAAAAAAAAAATGTATCACTATAACAGTTCACATAATCACTTCTATTGGAAAAAAACAATCAAACCTAAATTCCCCTTGAACACTGGTTCTCAATCAGCAGAAATACCTGGAGATGTTTTATGTATTTATTTGGATATTGGGGACCGAACTCAGGACCTTGCACTTGTGAGGCAGGCACAGTGCCGCTGAGCTGAAACCCTGGCCCTGCAGAGATGATTTATAATTTACCAATGCCTGGGTCCCACTGTGGGGCAACTGAACCAAATCTCTGAGCCTCAGGCCCTGTCATTTGTACTTCTTAAAATCCCACAGGGGAAGGCTAACCAAAAGCAAAAACAAACAAACAAACAAAACAACCTCCTCAATTGTTTGGAGAGGGAATGAATATGTGAATGAAGGAAGAAGCACATGAATAAGTGAAGTTACACTGTATTACATTGAATATTCTATAATGAATTGGAGCAAATTTTTGCCTTTCTATACTCTGCCATTTATGTTTCAAAAGTCGACTTACACACAGATAAAACACAGAAACATCACAAAAATAAGGGTTAGGTTGGACATATTGAGCTGTAGCCGCTTGTTTTCTGATAAGTCTGGTGTTCTCTTCGGTTGTTTAGATCATTGCTAGAGTCAGATGTTGTGGGTGCTCCCTGGATGGAAATCCCTCCCCTTATCTGCTGCTGTCTTTGCTGCACATTTGTTTCTTGAATTTTCCTGCTGCCCTCACACTGGAGCTGTTGACAGACAGGAATGCCCTCAACAAATTATACTGTGAGTGTTTCCTTCTTCTTCCTGACCAAGGGTTTAAAGTTCATTTACAATTGGCCTGCAGTCCACTTCTTTTTCAAGCACTTAATCTACCAAGCACCGCAAGTCAAAATAAAGTTACTTGCAAGAAAAGAATTCAAGAGGAAAGAGCTTTATATAGACCCATCAGCTCCGTTGAACCCATAAAAAGTCAAGGGGAAACAAAGTCCTCACATCATCACTAATCAGAAGCCTGAAGTGTGAGGTAAAACGACTGTGCCCTAGCAGCTTCCCACTGCACCTGGAGAGAAGGAATACTTTCAGGCTTAGCAGCATAAGACTTTCAGATATGAAGACCCTGAAGAAATAAGCAATTAATTAAAAAGATTTTTCCGATGAAATACAATACAGGAGAAGAAAGGAAATTGGTTTCATTTTATTGAAAATGAGAAAGAGGGCCCACTAGAAAGAGAAAGAAAGTCAGAAAGATTAGTATGGTAAATTAAAAGGGACCCACAAATCACTCTTAAAAATGTCTGTTACGGATGACGGCAGCGGAAAGCTACTGAAAACATACGGAGGAATGGTAGAAAACACGGACTCAAAAGAAGCAGGCACCCTACACATAACACAGTCACAGAGTTTGGTGTCTACAGGGCTCTTGAGTAAAGGAATTTCTGTGTGAGGCAACAAGGAGGGAAGGGAGTCCAGCAGACCACACCGTGCTGTCCTGTTTTCAGAAGTACCCACTGTGTAGTTTCAGTCTCTTCTCCCCATGTAGGATTAACGCCCACTGGCACTCGTCATCCCAAGGGAAGTTGGAAATCTGGGTATTTTCATGTGAGGATCTCCCAGTTTTTAGACACTGACCACAAATTCGAGTATTTTAAGTACCCTAAATAAGCAAAAGCCAACATGTGCACGGCCTATACCGACCAATGGGCTGCCACTTTAAGAACTCAGGAATCGTAGGTGAAATTATGCACAGGCTTTGCACCCTTCTAGAACTGGATTTTGATGCCAAGTCCACCATAAACATAAATAGTCCGTTGTCAATTCCAGTGAAGTCAAAGGAAGTCTATAAATTTGTCTAAAGCACAAAAGAATAATTGTTAAACTTTAATTTAATTAATAATGACTAATTAATTATTTTCACTGCTAGGGATTGTACCAGAGCCTTTACATTGAGTTACTTCCCCAGTCCTTTATTTTTATTATTATTTTTTTTTATATTGAGATGGGGTCTTAATGTCACTAAATTGCCCAGGCTGAGCTGGAACTCATGATTCTACTGCCTCAGCCTCCCAGAATGCTGGGATTACATAATTATTTTTTTAAACACAAATAGCATACAAAAACAGCGATACAATTAAAAATTTCAAGTCATGACCTAGTGGATAATTATTTTTTAAAATGTTGTCATATTTGAAAATAAAAACAATGCAATTCACCCAAAACTGGGAGTTGGCCATGTCTTAAAGCACTGTTTCTCAACTTCTTTTTCCCCATGACTGTCTACTAAGGAAACTCCTTTCACAGTTTGCTCCCTGACCACTATCCACCACAAAAATTTGAGACCAGAGATACACTGCATCTGCATTTAGGTACTAATGTATCTCTGCCTTGTATGTAAACGGAGCACAGCCTCCCTTTCCTCCAAACACAGCTTCTGCCTTCTGGGGATGAAAGATTAGCAGTAAGAATGCCTGTCTCCAAGACATCCACAAAATGAATTGGGTTCCAACATTTCTGCCTTTCTTTCCTGTTAGAAATAACTCTTCTCGTACAATGTGCAGCAGAGAGTAAGGTACTCAGCAAGTGATTCTTCTTATAGTGAGTGGTCGTAGGTCACCCGGAGGGCTGACAGGGCTCTAAAGAGTGCAGGAGTCCACACACTTGCCCCTTTCCATGTTGTATGTCTTTGCTCTTGGGTCTTTATGAAGGCAGTTTTGTAATAGGCCTGAAACCCCTGGCAGTCTCTCTGGAGAGATTGCTTCCCAGGAAACCATATTCTACAGAGGATGTTAGCTGCATTGCCTTTCTCCCTTCCAACTCTCCAAGTACCTGGGAAATGTAAGGGAAAACCATTCTTGACAAATATGCCAGATACTTACTTACAGCTCCGGAGGCTGGGAAGTCTGAGATCAAGGTGGTGGTGTCATGGATGAGTGAGTTAGAACAATAGCGACGCCACACTCTGTGCCAGATTACAGCCTGTTTATTAAAGCCAGCGGCAGAGGGGGGCTACTGCCCAGAAAGTTCTCGCAGCAAGGGGAAGCGGTTTGATTTCTCCTTTAAAACCGTGCTTTCAGTTGGGGAGGCTCAGGGGAGAGCAAGCAGAGTCTTACGGGAGCAGAGCCATGCCAGGTGAGTGGGGGCCCAAGGAGGTTTCACATGCACTAGGGGAGCTACAGAACATCCTGCAACTGCAGCGAGTTTACTGCCAAGCAGGATGTGGGGATTTGGGGTGCTTTGTCCAAGCACATGTACAAACTGGCATTGAGGCTCCAGATCGAGTTGGGTTGGGCTATCACACTGGCAGGTACGGCATCCGGGGAGGGTCCGCTTCTTGTTTCGTGGAGGGCACCATTTCGCTCTGTCCTCACATGGTGAGAGGGACTGGCTGACTCTCTCAAGCCCCTTTTATAATGGCACTAGTCACCTTTCAAAAGCCTTTCCTCTGCGATATCAGCTTCAGGTTATGATTTCCACGTCCGTCTGAATTATGGGGGCACACAGTCAGACCACACCAGCTCATTTGTTTTGCGGCCGATGGTCACCCCAGTGAGCACACTCCCTAACATCTGGGAACGTGAGGGGATTTTCCTGCCTGGCTTCAGTGACTTTCATGGTACGTTCCTTCCAGGCCTGCTCCCTTTGCTTGGACCACTAGCCAGACTCTGGGAGGAAGGATGGTCCCGATCCTTGTAACCTCCAGGGGGCTGATGGCTGCCTAACGCTTAGCAGCCTTCTCAGTAACCAGAGAGGAACTTGAACGGTGTGAGGACAGTAGGAAATCCTGCCCCAGGAGGGAATCTCACTGGATGATGTCAGAACAATTAGATATTAAAAGTTGCAGACTTCACCGTGATTAACAAGCTCAGGAAAACTAATTAAGAAAGGTGAGTAGATGCTATCTGACTTGCTCAAAGGCGCGATTTGCGAGTGAAGATGCCACTTAGAGATTTGAGGCGGTAACTACCAATTTCCAACTGGTCCAGGGGCTGAGGCTGCAACTAATAACAGTGTACTTGCAGAAGACACTTGAAGAGTTCTTGATCTGGGGAGGTGTCTGTTTTGTACTTTATCATTTATTTACATCTTGGCTTCTTTCAGCTAGATTCAAAACTCAAGGCTCAAATGTATTTCATGGCTTAGTTCACTGCCTGGCACGCTGCTGTTAGTAAGGACTTATCATTATTATTATTCTTACTGTTGTTTTTATTATTATATTATTATTATTAAACAAATCCTCACTACCATTGACAAGTTTAATATATATATATATATATATATATATATCCTCCAAAGAATGTAAACTTTCAGATTAAATGAGTTGAATTTGAACCAAGGCTCTGTTGCTTACTGCCACGTGGCCTTACACTGGTCACTGCAGTTGTGCCTGTTTCCTCATCTGTAAAATAGAAGTTATCACAATGCCTGGCACTGTACAATTTCTGGGAAGATTAAATAAGTTAATGCATATAAATTTTCCGTTGTGATGTGTTTACCTCAGTAGGCACAGAAAAGACATTAAATAATTCATAGCTATTGTGACTACACTTATTACTTTAATAATTGTAGATATGGTTCATCTTATAGGGATCACTTCTGGGAGTCTAGACATAAAGAACAACATATATGTTCTGTATTTCCCCGGAAAATAATAGTTGCTCTTACATCCACAGGCACAGGCTCCTAGAATGCCGAAGAACCAGGATCGAGTTCCTCGCTTCTTTTTGTGGTCTGTCTGTGTCTTCCCTGTCACAGAAGTAGCAGAGGCTGGAATCGTAGTAGGAAGGAAAGAAAGAAAAGGAGCAAGGTACACAGTGTTTTTCTGTTGGCCACATTCCCATCCTTGGGCGAGTCTGAGTCCAGGCAGCACCTGTGTGAGGCAATTCCTTTGCGTTCCTCATTCTTGTTTCTTCAAATGCTGACTTTAAAGCAAGTCGTGGCTCCATCCTGGGAGCAGAGTGGGCTCCTGAGCAAACCAAGAGTGAAATAACTGATAGAAAAGGTTGCTAATTCAAGCTCCACAGCCATCTGTAGGTGAGCTGGGTTTTTATCACTTATCACCATTTCATCATTGATCACCATTTGTTTTTATCATTGGAATAACTTCAAAGAGCCAACTTTCCAGATGTGTGAAGTAAACGACACTATTAGCCCTCTGAAGCCTGACCATGGAGCTCTGGCCATCCCTCTCTAGATGCTTGTGTGTGAAGGCCACACCCTCCCGCTCTGACACTTGGCACACTGGCACTGCCCGCCGGCAGTCTTTGTAAGACTCAGCTTTGGGGAAGTGGCCACTCCAGAGAGTCAGCCCCAGAGAGTCCCAGAAACTGCAGGAAGAGGCAGAGGGAGAGAGCAGCGAGACAGACATACAGCTCACTCTTTGGTGAGCTAGAGACCTGCGCACCAGTGCCTTGAAGAACAAACCAGACCACAGATATATTTCCCTAGGTCCAGAGAATGTTGAAATGGTTTATGTTTTAATAGGCTGCCAATATTTGAAAAACCAAGAGATATCTTTTTAAATGTGAGTTTCTGGCTTTCCTTGAAAAATCAGAAGTTTTGGCAATGCTGGGACCACTGTCCCACAGGCTTCCTAATAGGCGCCAGCTGAGTAGCAGTTGCTAGGATTAGATCAGGTACAAATCTCTGGTTTACCAGATGCCCAGGGCACTTCCTAGCATTACCTTTATGTCTGTGTATCAACACATATGAAACATGTTATATTATCGCTTTTCTCCTGTGTGTGTGTGTGTGTGTGTGTGTGTGCTTGTTTTTCTTTTGTTTTGCTGTACTAAGAGGGGATTGAACCCAGGGCCTTCAGACCAAGCTATATCCCCCAGCCCTTTTTTCAATATTTTATTTTGAGTCAGTATCTCACTAAATAGCTAAGTTGCCCAAGCTAGGCTCGAACTTGAGATCCTCCTGCCTTGGATTATGGGTATGTGTCACCTCACTCGGCTTATTTAATAAGGAGAAAAATAAATGCTCCATGTACACTTATCTGTATCAAAGGCAGGGGATAGAAATTATTATAAGTTAGGATTTAAAAAAAATTAATCCAACTACGCTTCACTCATATAATGTTCAGCTAATACGCAATCTTGAGGCCCTGCCGATTTTTAAAATAGCGAAATACTGCTATATTTGGCAAAAATTATTGTCCTCTACTCTCTGTGCCCTGCTGACACAACCATTCCAGCCTCTCTTGAGACCCTGCCAGGGCGTCCTTAGTGCCTGCTCCGGTGTTGGGCATCCACAGCGCCACCCAGCGGGCACAGGAGAGACAGGTTCCGCGGGATACACCGTCCTTGACTCCTATTTCTGCGCGAGACGTCTTACCTCTGGCAATATCCCATGCTGTTAATAAAACTCATGGCGCCCTGGCTTATCCCGATTCTCCAACCTAACAGACCTCAAGAGCTGCCTGGCCCTCACTGACACCCGTGGAGGCTGGGAAAGCTCCGAAACGGGGCGTTCCCAGGAAACACGGCAGCAGCGTCTCCATCTTCAGCGAGGGAAGGGCCTCTGAGCATCTGCTTCAGGACTCTCCATTTAGGTACGGCTCCTGCTTTGCCTCCTGTTCCTCACCATTTCCACTTCCCACAGAGAGCCCTGGTTTAGGAGCACCCCATCATCCTGCTGCCTGACCCTGAGCTCTGGACAGTCTCACCGAGCTCACTCCTACTTAGCTTTTGACTCCCAGGCTCAATGCTGCCTGCTCCGGGATCGGTTCCCCAGGCTGACTACAGGGCCCTCCCCTCTCTCACTCCCTTGCAGTGCCTGGGTTGATGACACGCTTCACGCATGCCAACCCATAGCACGGGTCCTGGCGCATAGCTGAAACGCAGTGAGAGTTTGTTGAGTGAATGAATAATCGAGTCGACGAATGTCTTGGGTGGTATAAATTGTGCTCATTGCCACACTACAAGACACCAGAGCAGCAGAAGCTGCAGTTCCCTGTAGATCCCTGCTACCAGTGGCTGCCACTCTAAAGTCAGCTCCTTTTATGCGGGTCCTTCTTCACGGGATTCACTTCGGGAACGGTGGGCCCTCCCCAGGCGGAAAGCCGGAGGGCCTGGAGGTTCCCACACGCCCGGCATGGAAGTAGTAAAATACACGGAGGAGGACATCGTCCGAGGCGTAGCATATACTCCGGGATCCCCTCACAGTCAGGGCTAAATATGGGGCTGGGCCTGAGTTTGCTCCCTTGCCCAGGTTTG
This sequence comes from Fukomys damarensis, assembly GCF_012274545.1. NCBI lineage: Eukaryota > Metazoa > Chordata > Mammalia > Rodentia > Bathyergidae > Fukomys > Fukomys damarensis. The sequence goes on along the minus strand of NW_022900940.1, from coordinate 3,693,585 downwards.
TTCTCTTTCTGGACCTCCTTACCCGGATTCCTTGTGCAGATTTTCCTGGGAGAATCCAGTTCTGACTCTGTTTGCCTCGGGAGGAATCGGTCTAAGAAAACCCAGTTGGCAAGGTTCCTCGATGCAGCTAGGAAGGCAGTCTCAGATAACCCTGCCTATCAGGCTGGCTTGCCTTCATCCCTTTAGGGACAGTTTATCTCTAAGACTATCAGGCCCCCCGATGTGAAGTCGGGGGGGGGTGACAGTTCTAGAGCTCCTTGATGACTCTTCCGGGGCACTTCGTGAACTATAATTGTGTGGTTTTTCCAGGTACTAAAATAGAGGAGTTATTTCGAAAGATAAATAGTACAGGCTCAATGCTAGGAGGCTTAATTGAGGAAATCATTGATTTCCACATTAATATTTTAACCTGCTTGAAAGATAAGAAAGTAAAGGCTAAGCTTGTTTTTAAAATACTTTCCTAAAAACCATCTCAGGCAGGTACACATCTGATTCAGTTAAGGCTGATGATAAAAATCACAGAGAGGGTTCCTCATTCAAACTCAGCATTTTGGACACTTGGGGCTGGCTGCCTAGGTGTGGGTGAGGGGCCGCTCCTGTGTGTCGTAGGAAGCTCTGTGGGACTTCCGGCCCCCACCAGCCACAGGCCAGTAGCACACTTCCACTTGGCTGGTTGTGACACCAAAATGTCCTGCAGGCACCGCAAGTGCCTCATGAGAACAAAGCTCTTCCTGACTGGAGCTGTCAGTGATACTCAGGATTTCCCAGGGAAATTATGGCCAGAGGATGGAGGGATGGGGGTGGCGGTGGAAATTCTTATTTCTGTTATTTTATTTGTAATCATAAAGGATAAAAGAGGCCATGTGGATTATAAATAGAGCCCTCCAGAAACTGGCACCCAAGTGAGTAGTTGAAATGCATCCCCAGACCTTACCGTGGAGTGTTACAAAGAGTCTTCCTTCATTGAAGAGGTTCACCTAGGGAAAAAGAGTTTATAAAAATGTGTATCATGATTCACCTTGAATGATTAGAAGATTACCCGGAGCTCAGTAAATCAGTGGAACTGCTGATGAACCGCATTTCTCCCTAACGTGGAGGTTGGCTTCTCTTGCTGACCCAAACACACACACACACACACACACACACACACACACACATGTCACAAACATCTGTTTAGAGCCCTTGGAAACTTGCAAAAATGAAAATCAAAAATAAGAAGAAAATAAACAAACATCTGTTTCCTAACACATTCAGATTATTGCATTTGTGGAGGACAGAAATTTCAAGTCTTTTGAATTCCTAAAGGAGCCAGGAAAGAGGCCTTTGTGAGTAACTTTAAAGGCTGTGAGGATTAAAATAAACCTTTTAAAAATCCCATTCAAAGCATGCATCTTCCTCTCCTGGTGACATGTATGTTTCAGTGATATATTCTGGCTGCAAGAGCTTGTGCTTTGGAAAACTTAGATAAAATCTCTTACTAAAAAGCATAGAATCTAAACACCAATCTGTGGATGTCAAGAATCAACCTGAAAGGCATATAATCCTTCTTTCTTTTATTCTGATATATTTAGTGGCATAACAAATAAACCAGGTTGTCCTCTTTGGACTCATCAAAAACTGAACAGGAAGTTTTGCTCCACTTTTTTTTTTTTTTTTTGACAGCCTTCACACTAACCTACATCCCAGGCACCCCTTTTTAAAATTTTTGACTAAGTTACTAAATTGTTCAGGCTATGCTCAGAATTACAGTCCTCCCACCTTAGCCTCCCAGAGCACTAGCTTTACAGCAGTGTGCTACCATGTACATGATTTAAAGGGTTACTATTTTTCAGCAGTGTTTTCTTTTGACCAGTACATAAACATTTTCTCTCCCTTCTTTTCTTCTTCAGCAGAAGTGAACATTTGTTTGTCCTTCCTCGTTGAACTATTAATCTTTCAAATAGAGAGTCTCCCCTTTTTTTTTTTTTTTTTTGACAGCCTTCACACTAACCTACATCCCAGGCACCCCTTTTTAAAATTTTTGACTAAGTTACTAAATTGTTCAGGCTATGCTCAGAATTACAGTCCTCCCACCTTAGCCTCCCAGAGCACTAGCTTTACAGCAGTGTGCTACCATGTACATGATTTAAAGGGTTACTATTTTTCAGCAGTGTTTTCTTTTGACCAGTACATAAACATTTTCTCTCCCTTCTTTTCTTCTTCAGCAGAAGTGAACATTTGTTTGTCCTTCCTCGTTGAACTATTAATCTTTCAAATAGAGAGTAATACCTAGTTGCTGCATTTGTACATATTTTATCTAAAGTTTTTATGGAGTCAGTTTACTTATCCCTTCCCCAACACACATACCCGAATTTATGTGTCTTACTTAATAAGCACCATGAAATTCTTTCGCATGTTCCTGTGATTGACCATTTTGTTAACTCTTGAATTCCCTTTAGAGCTTGGCTCTTTGTGTTTTAGGCTTTGCTTCTTAGGCTCTGCTCTTTGTGGTTGGTTAAATATCCACTCTGCTTTTTCTTACCAGACACGGCTAACATTTGGTTTGTTTCTAATGTATTTCCCTATCAGCTTCATCTAGAACTGGCCAGGCCACCCTGAGCTGCCTGGTGGTCTTAATTGCTAACTGTCTGGATAAGATTTCATGCACTTTAAATTCCAAATTCTAGTCATTATTTTATAGTCCAGTGAGGGAGACAGACGTTAAACAATGAATTTCACAAATGAATGTGAAATCACCAGTTGAGCAGAGCAGGTTCCTCCACCTCAGCACCTGAATCATTTGGGGCTGGATGATCCCACCTGTTTGAGCAGCTGTCCTGTGCACCAGCACATGTGTTATGGCATCTCTGGCCTCTGTACACTTAGGGACAGTAGTAAACCACTGCACCCCTACTCCCAGCTATGACCATCACAATGTTCCCAGACATTGCCACATGTCCCTGGGGGAGAAATTGAGCCCCCATGAGACCCAAGAAGAGAGAGAGATTCAGGGCATCATTTGCCTGTGCCATCAGATGCTAGGACAGAGTGTGAACCACCAGGAAAGAGTTCCCTGAGCTCGGTTTGGACACTCCAATGATTATTAGGAGTTTAAACAAAGGAAGGACAGCATGTAATTAATTCTTTCAAGAAGTTCTTAGTGACTCCCTCCTGTGTGCCACTTTTGGCCTGGGTGCAAATGACATAATAAATAAGTCAAAAAAGGCCCCCTGTAGAGTGTTCATCGGAGTAAGGGAAGACAGTAAACCAAGTAAAAATGGCAGAGAATACAAAGGGCTGTTTGCTCCAGGTTGGGCAGACTTGAAGAGTGGTGACCAGTCTCTACCAATTCACCATTGTTCTCCGCTTGTCGAGAAAGAACACACAAAGGAGCTGACCTTCTTGCTGGCCCCTACAAAAGAGACAGAGGCAGCCAGGCAGCAAGTTGGGAGGAATAAATTCCAGGCTGGGGTAGCGTGGCAGCACGCATGCAAGTTACCCTAGGGGAGAGTTTGAGAATGTCCACTACCGAACCTCCTTTCCATCTACTGGGGGTCCTGACCACACGATTAGAAACTAAAAGCCAGAGCTGGTCAGTGGCTAAACAGTTGCCTTATTGTTACCCATTTCTGGTATCCATTTAGCTACAAAGGGACTTGAACCTGTATCACTACTGACACAGCAGAAATGGAAGATTCTATCTCTAGTGGAGCGGGCATCACTGTATTATCCCAGATCACGTAGACTGAGTGATCTAAAGAAGCTGTCATTGGTTGTGTCTGTTTTGTAGCTGAAAGAAGGAACTCTTGTGGCTTTGGCTATAAATCTGGGCCCCTTTCCTGAGGATCAAATTTACAAGAGGGATACAGCCAGCGATTTCTGTTAACGGAGTATACAAGATTGCTTTATAATGAGGTAGGCAATTGGCAAGATCATTTAAAAGGAAGCAGTGGGGCAAACTCATCCAGACGCTGTGTTTTCTAATAAAAAGGCTGCTTATGATGACATACAGTATTTAGTAGACTGCTTTCTCTGTGTTTATTTTTTTTCCCCAAAATAATAGTCACTTCCAAGTGCCAGTTCCTCACACCCATCCCCATAATTCAGCAACAACTCTGATGTCAAAGACACCACAGAATTTTCGGCTAGAAATGGCCAACTATCCTAATGCCCAAAGAAAGGAACTGAAGCTTAGAAATGTCACAATGACTTATCCAATGCCATAAAATAATTTGACATTGCCAAGATGAAAGCATCCTTCTTCGGCCATGCTGGTCAGTGACTCTTTCCTGCAGGAACCCGTGCCTCCTTTTTGTACAGATGGCTCATGGAAGGACACATCTCATAGATGGAAACCCACACTTTGGGTGCTCTCCTCACTTTAGACCAACACTTCTCATCTGACCAGATTTTGCCCCCCATTCCCAGGGACTTTTGACAATATGTGCAGTCATTTCTGGATGTCCCAGCTGTAACTTGTGAGCAAAGAGGTCAATATATCCAATCAGTAGAGGACGAAGATAGTGCTAAATATCCTCCCCTGCACAGAGCAGTCCCCATGACAAATGCTTATCCAGTGCACATGTAAATATTGCACCATTTACAAACTGCACCTGGGCTTTAGCATTACCTTCAAGCTAGAGAGAGCGGAGGTTTTCTTGGCCTCTTTTTGTCCCTGTTACTGGCAATTTGTCTTGGCTGCTGATATTCAGTGCATTCTCATTATGGAACTGTCAGATATAACTCACTTGTAAACCACAATAAAAGCTGGCAATTCCTTTAAAAAGTGGTGTTAAGAAGCACAGCTGAGCCAGGCCTAATGACACATGCCTATAATCCAGCTACTCAAGAGACCGAGGCAGGAGGAGGGCACGTTTAAGACCAGCCTAAGTAACACAGTGAGACCCTATCTCAAAATCAAATGCCAAAGTAACATAAAGCAAAACTACAGGAAGCCAATCATCACTTTCCACGGTAAGTGAGAGACATTTGAAAGTAGTGATTCTTCATCCTTTTGGGCGGCACAGATTTGGCTTGGGGGAATGTTGCAGGAGCTAAGCATACCTCAGAAAAAAATGCCATTGTCATAGATGACTCAAATATGAGCCCCGTGGACTCCTCTCAGTATGAAAGGGGCCAGGAGTCCTGGGCCTAGAGGAAATCATAGTGTTCTCTGCCTTAGCCTCTGGACAGTTTAAAAAAATAAACTACTCATTAAATATTTGTTGTCATTCTTTGCAGGAATATTCGCTTCTAGTTAAAATATTTTAAAATAAAATAATTAAAAGATTGGAAATGTCCCAGTAGCCATCTAGCGAAATGAATAACTAATATGTAGAGTATTGTAGGGTGGATTAAAGAAGGAAATTAGATCCAATCCATCAATTTCGATACATTTTTACCAAGCTGCCATTAAATGAAACACACGGGTTATGGCATGATACCTTACATATGGTAAGATGCCATGCATTAATTTTAAAAACACAGGTAACTTAAAACATGTTCTATTCTATATTTCTATTCTATATTTCTAAATATAAATATTTATATTTACACAGATTTTGGAGGGATTCATACAAAAAGCATAACAGCAGCTACTTCTGGAGAGTTGGAGACAAAACTAAAATTAGGAGTAGGAAACAAAGGGAACTTCAACTTTTCTGTAAAGTGTTGTTTTGTCCAATTAAAAAACAAAGCACAATGGGCATTCCTGAGCCGTAGCTGTAGGGGTGTTTGCTAGTATATTCTGAACTATTCTGTATTCTTAAAATTTTTTCTGACAAAGGAAGAATGAGAACAGTCTCAGATACATAGGAGGTTATTAGTTACTAAAATGCCTAGGAAAATTATCTCTGCTCCCTCTCCAGAATGTCGTGGGGTCCTCGCAAGTTGACTGTGTATTTTGTTTGCTTTGGCAAAACGAGCAAAACGTCCTGAGACCCTTTGTATGCATGGCTTAGTTCTTACAGTAGTTGATTCACCAGTGTATTTTTCTTTTTCTGCTCACCTAGTTCTTATTCATGGCAGAGTAGTCAACATGGTTCCTCTTCTTGCTCTTCTCTAAATTTGGCCAGATTTAGTATCAGAGAAGAAATGAAGGAAAGTAGAGACGAAGAAAATTGTACACAAACAGAAGTAGAATTACACCGGTCTTATACAAGTTAGAATCCATTTACATAATGCGATCATGTGACCAAAAAGTCATTTACTGCAAATTATGTGCTCCAAAGCCAATGGATATTGTCATCTTTTAAACAATGTACAATACTTGAAGTTATGTAATTAGGAGCATTACTTTAGTCTTAGTAAGAAAATAGAAGTAGATGTCTGTATTGGAAAAGCCCAAGGCCAAAAGTCAAACATCTAAGATTCAACTTCCTGTGATATTATTTCATACTCTTAGGCAGGTCATCTTCATTCTCTGGGCCTCAGCTTCCTGATCTTCAAAAGGAAGAGGTGGGAATGGATCTGCTGTTGCCAACCGGGAACACTTGAATCCTACTAGGCCTGCATAACTGCTTTTATTAAGCAAAGTAAATCAAAATAGTTTCAAGGTAGTTGCTAACATTTAATAATCAAGTGATTTTTCATAAACACTCAGATTTCTGGCTTCTCTTGAAAACAAATCTGCCGACACTATTGTACCAATGGTGAATTATGACTGAGTAGTGGAGACGAATTGCGGACCCAGCATGTGCTCTCCAGTTTGCCACAATCTCCGCCATTCCCTGTGGTCATTCTCCAGCCCACCACACTCAATTTATGTTCTTGCCTGGCCTCTCTAAGCAGCGGCATTTGTAACCTTTGGACCCAAAGTTCTCTAAAACCCCTCAGGTTTTATCGCTTTTTTTGATGTTAAGAGAAAAAGTTGTTGCAGCAAACCAATGGGATGCCTGAATTGAAACAGGCCTACAGGAAAATGTAGTGAATCAGAAAATAAACCTCTGTATTTGAACTTTTGTCTCATTGCTTTTATATTTTTTAAGAAAATCATGAATTTTTTATGAAATAATCCTAAAAGCATGGAACAGAGGTCTAGTTAGTCGAGGGTGATGTGTTTACAGAAAATCAGCACATCTAGAATAACATCATGAAAGTTCATTAACCACGCCACCCTTTAGGAGAGCTGTTTTTCATGCTCCTGTCCCTCAGATGGATGGACTTTGGGGGATCTCATAAGTGAAGCATTCCAGGCATGGAAGGACAAACACCACACGGTCTCCTTCTTTTGTAGAATCTAAAAGCTTGGCCTAGCAGCTGAGGGTCGACTAATGGTTACCAGAGGCTGAAGAGGTAGAGAGAAGGCATGGGGGCAGAGTGGTCAACAGATACTAAGCTACACTTAGATGGGAGAAATGCATCCTTCCTGGCTTTCTATTGCAGAGTAGTGTGAATACTATTAACAGTAATGTGCTGTATGCTTTAAAATAGCTAGGGAGGATTTTAAATGTTCTCAGCCAAAAAATGACAAATGTTTCAGGTGACAAATTTTCTCATTCCCTGTACTGACTGTTATACGTGGTACTCATGTTTCAAAATACTATGCTGTCCCCTATAAATACACAATTACTACTTGTTGATTCAAAATAAAATTTAAAGCAATTTCCTTTCAGAAGAAGTAGCGAGAAAAGGTCTATGTAACCTCAGGTTTGAATTCTCCCTCCAAACACAAGCACATCTACACACAAATTCACATGTTTATGTTAAAATCTCCAAGTCTGAACTGACAGCAACTTAAAAAACTCCGCAGTAGCTGAAACACGTGCTAACTGTCACCTTCTCCAGTGAGAAGGAATCCCTTCCAGCCTTGGTACCCAACTGTTCCCACTAACCAGCGTAAGACCCTTGTGATTAGATGCCATGGCTGCAGGATAGAGGAACATTTGATGCACTTGTTAAGGTGACTCCCCGCCTGTTGGAAGGACAGATGATGATATTGTCTGAATGTTCTGGTTTAAGGTTCCTGGGGGACCCCAGTGCTCAGGCCATCCACTCAAGGGCCAGATCGTGTCCATGGCCTCTCTCTAAGGCATTTTAGCCATTTAAGTGCCCAGAGACATTATAAAAAAGCATTTTCACACATAAGGAGACGGTGACATGCCCTCATGGGGTGATGTATGCTGGATGGTGAAGTTCGGACTCGACTGTGTTGCTTCTGGGATGTGAACAGTTAGCCAGCCGCACTATACAGGTTCGTGGTCACAGCCGACCATCAGCAATAGCTGATACTCAACCTTTAAACCACAGAACGACAATTTCTTATGATGAAACCTAAGATCTGCCCCTGTTTAAGTGTCATTAAGTTTTCTTATTTGGTTTTAATTTCAGGGAGTCATACTTAATGCACACCAAGAACTCATTTCATGTTTCTTTTTATCATGTGGTGTGTTCAGACTGGAGATGGTGACCTGATGCTTCTGTGCTTCAATTTAATCTAAAACACAATAGCCTTGGTTAGGTTACTGAAAGGAGAGGCTTGAATTTCATCTCAATGTATATGAACAGGCCCTGGGGTTAAATGGGTTGGTAAGGCCTCACCAATGACAAACACCATAAGGAGGCACGAAGTCTGTCTTAGTTACTTTTCTTGTTGCTGAAACAAAATGCATGATACCCACAAGTTAAAGGAGGAAATGTTATTTGTAGCTCATGGTTTGTAGAGGTTTCAGTCCATAGTTTGCGGGCTCCAAGGCAGGGCAACATGGTACAGGGACATGGTAGAGGAGAAACAGATCACGGCAAGGCAGGCAGGAAACAGAAGAAACAAGCAAGCCTCCCTTTCCCTTTTATCCCGCCCAAGCTACATGCCTCTTGGCCAGGGTGGGCCTTCTTGTTATTCACACCCAGAACTATGATAAATCAGTTAGTGGACAAATCCAGTATCACACACTCTTAACCCCGGTATTGCACAGCCTAGATCCAGCCACCTCCAAAAAGCCCCACCTAGGAGCACATGAGGCTTTAGGGGGACAATCTAGTTACAAGTCATAACAAAGTCACAAGTCATTCTTTTGTCAATTACAGTGTGTATAATCTTTGGGGTTCAGTGTGTCTAGAGCTTACATAAAAATGTGTGATATCATGTACTCTTTGAGAAGGGACAAAATAACTTGGAGAATATCCATGATAGCTGCTATCTTCGTTAACAGCTCTTGGTGCTACCTAAAAAGTGCTTTACAACCTGTGACTTTAGCATTGTAGGAGGCTGAGACAGGAGGATCTAACAGTCTGGGCAACTTAGTCACTTAGTGAGACTCTTTTTCCAAAAAAAATGGTGGAGAAAAGGCTTAGAAAGACCTTGAACAATAGAATAGCTTTAAGGAAAGTTTTTTTTGATATGTCCAATATTGTAATTTGATCTATTAATTTTAAAAAAACCATATCGAGAACCTAGAAATTAGTGAAATCTACCCAAGCCATTAGTCTAATAAGAGAAATGCCCAAAAAGGCCAGGTTCCTGGGTAGAGTAAGTGGGATGTCCATGTACTGAGACAGACCTGAGAGCAAACCTAGCCCCTGACTTACTGACTATATGACCTTGAGCAAGTCATTTCACTTCTCTGTGTCCTTCCTCATGTAGAATGGACAGAGCAAGTGTGATTACTTCCAAAGGGCTACTAATTAAATGCTACCACATATGTAAACACCTTAGCAAACTGAGTGTGGTTATTCTTATTACAAATGGATAAATATTTGCCTACTTACAAGACTTTGTCTATAAAATGTGTGAGCAATACATACATGTGCTTACCCCGAATTTGAATAATCAGCAGGAAATCTTTGGAAACTGCAGACTTGCTGAAATCAAGAGAACCATATTGCTGCAGGGATGGTATGACCTCCCTTTAACCTTGGTTTTAAAATTGTACATAAAACAAAACAAACTCAAAGAAACCTAACTGGCTTGGCTGAATAAATTATAGTACATAAATATAACATATGATTTGTATGTGTTTTTGCACGAACATCTTTTAAAAGTCTGAAGCGCGTATGTTAAAGGTAATCACTTGGAGTGGTGAACTTGTGGGTACTTTTCCATTTCTATTATATGTATTATCTGTATTGTTAAAAAAAAAAACTTCTCCAATGAGCATAGATCCTAGCACAAATAAATGCATACAAACTATTTAAATTTGGAAAATAAATACATGTTCTGAATAACACAATAGCTGAATCTTGAGATACCCATATCTAAGCATAATTTTTTTATCCTGGGAAAAACCAAAGGGCTTGAAATGGGGGTTATCTTACTTATCTTAGTTACTTTTCTCATTGCGGGGACACAATACCCAACATCCACAAGTTAAAGGAGAAAAGGTTTATTTTAGCTCACAGTTTCTAGAGGTTTCAGTCCATAGCCAACCTGCTCCAAGGCAGGACAGCATGGCAAAGGGGCATCACAGAGGAGAAACAGTCCATGGCAGGGAAAGCAGCAAGGAGCAGTAGCAGCAAACCTCCCTTTCCCTTTTATCTCATCTAGGCTACAAGCCTTCTGGGTGGCGCCACCCACACCCAAGGTAGGCCTTTCCATTACACACACCCAGAACTATGATTAACTGGCTAATCCAGTACCACACCCTTCATTCCAGCAGCATATACCTGAGATCTATGAGTACATGAGGCTTGGGGGGGTCATCTAGATATAAGCCATAAGAGCAGCCAAGGGAATTTCTAGCACCATCTTGCATCAGCAGCATCTATTATGTATAGAGCAGTTGGTGAGTCTCTGATTTATCACCCGCAAAGTCTACATTTTAGAATAAAATTGTTTTCTGTTGGTGCTCATTGCTGCCATTTTGTCCATATACATTTCTCTCATAGCAAAGAAATTATGAGTTTCTGAAGGGGAAGACCTAGTTCTTTTATCATTTATTACAATATTTTTCCATGCCACCCAGGTGAGCGTTAGGTATTTACCAGTTATACAAAAAGTATAGGCAGTGCCAATTACATTCGCAAAGCATGGTTCCTCTAATTGAAATGCAGATGGGTAGCCAGGGGTAGACCTCAGGTAGCTGCTCTGGATGTCAACATTTCAGTGACTGTCAGTCATGGTTATATATTCATTTTACCAATGTAGCAGTTGAAACATCCTGATGCCCAAATCCCATACCCAGAGATTCTAGTATGATTATTTGAGAACTTTAAAAATGTTTTTGCCAGACTCTAATATGCAGCCTGACTTGATAATTCTGTTCTAGGGTAAAAATAAAGGAAAACATTTGGGAAGTTCTATTGCACTGTGTTTTTAATTTTGCTGTTTGGGTATGTCACAAAAATTTGTTTTTTAGAAGATTGAAGTGAGAAAAAAAATCCCTCCCTTTTTAATACTACTAATTAATGTTTATTAGGAATTTACCATGTGGTAAGTGTTACTCCAAATGTTGTGCTTGTGTGAATTCAGTCCTTAACAACCTTTTAAAACATGCATTATCATTATTATTATTCCTGTTGAACAGAAGAAGTAAAGGAGCAGCAGTTCATGAGGGAGGCCTTGATTTTTCACCTCTGAATTCCACATTTCAGGATAAAATCATTTCCTATTGATATGCTTTGCTGTCATTTTGTCTATATATACAGTGGACCCTGGACTTATGAACTCAATTTGTTCTCCAGGGCTGATTGAAGCTCAAGGTGGTCAATTGAAAGCTCCAGCTCCTCTACACAGCCTTCAAAGTCTCTCTCCTGTACATAGGCTGATCTCAGTGTCCTTAGAAAAACATTGGCCCAGGACTTCTCAATTCACCCCATACAGGAAAGGATATTGTAATGTTCCTTCCAGAACTCTTTAAGGGTTAAATCTGTATCTGAGGTCCTTTGGAAGCACAAGCAACTGGCATTTGGGTCGTAACTCAAGACTTTGGTGGTAAGTTCAAACTAATATTCCGGTCATAACCTAAGGTGTTTGTATGGCAGGCCAGTCCTAACTTGAGGGTCCACTGAATATTTATCTCATAGCAATTAAATTAGGCGTTTCTGAGGGCCGAGAGGTTGAGCCATTAGAAAAGCTGGGCTTTGCACTTAAGTAGGACAGCCTAGGGGCCCTATTTTTAAGCCAGCACCCTTTTCTCCATGAAAATCCAGCAACTATCTCATATTTTCAAGAAGTCCTGAATATCCCAGGCCAACCTTACTGACAGCTCTTACGTGGTGTTGTTCATGTTACAGTCTGCAACAACTTTGTTTCCCTCCATACATATGCCAGACACATTTAGGTGCCCAGCCTACTTCTTTTCTCTCCAAAGAAATTGAGTGCATTGCTTGGAGGACTGAGCAAGCTGTTCCTCTTCGCACTGGGCTTGTTGGGCTGTTGTACACATAAGTAGCACCAGGCAGTAGTTAGGGAGTCAGCCAACTTGAGCAGGGAGAAGGACCACTGCCTCTTCCTAGTTTCCTGCTCTCTCACAGGTCGGCTGTGATCTCTCTGAGCCTTATGCTTCTGCTCAGTAAAGGAGGGGTCTGTTGAGTCAAATGACACTCTGGGGCCCTTCACTGGGTGCCAGGTGCTAAAAATAAAAAATAAAAAATGACAATCTCAGCTCCTGGCCTCAAGGGGCTTCCAGGTGGGTCCTTTTCTCCCAGAAATAAATGAGATGAGGTCAGCTGAAGCACTTACACAGCTCAGGTCTGGGGGACATGTAATTAGTACTCCATAACTGTTAGCTATTCCTCTAATATATTCTATTTAATTGAAAGCAAACAGACCACTCAACAGCAGAAGAAAATTTAATTAAATTTCATCTGTATACATATAACATTACACATCATGTCATCTCAAGCCTTTATCATTTTAGATCTTGCTTTCTACCTGCCTCCTCCTTCAGTGGCAGGTACCAGGGCCTGGGAAATAAAGGGGTGTGTGTGTGTCTGTGTGTGTCTGTATGTGCGTGCACACACTTTTTGCAATTTGGTGATCTCAATAAAAAAGAGGGAGAGGGAGGAGAAAGAGGAGAAGGAAAAAGAGGAGGAACAGGCGGAGAAAGTGAAAGAGGAGGGGAAAAGGAGGAGAAAGAGGAAAGCCAAAGCCAATATTCTAGAAATGTGGTTTCTGAAAAATCTGGGTACTGCATACACCGACTAAATATTGAACAAAATCCCAAGTTATACAGTTATGAAGTTGCAAGGTAATTCTTTTTTTAAAAAATGGTTTTATTTTGCGAAATGAATTAACTCATGGTGTACAGAGAAGTGAGGTCGGCAAAGCGATGAGCAGTTAAAGCAGACTTTCTTCCTGGCCTGTCAGGGACCTCTGCGGCTCCACTCAGTAGCTCACTTACAAATAATAGAAAAATCTAGCAGGAGGCCCTCCTCGGTGAATGCTCTCCTTCCTCCCGGCCTTCTGCTCCCATTTAGTCTGCATCAGATCAAGTCGGAATCTCTGCCCTGCCACTTCTTAGCTATGTTTGCCTTGACCGCGGAGCCTCCAGAGTTTCGCCGTCTGTAAGGAAAAGGAGAGAAAGCATAACACACTTTTGAATCACAGAATGCTGAAATGCTTCGTACGGGATAGTCTGCCTCTCTTCTCTTTTTCTGTTCTCTTCACAAGAGCAGACACAACACATCTGCGGAAATCGCAGGTCAGGTCCCTTCCCCAGAGCTCCGGTCCTCGAGGCCGCTCTGCGCCTCCCGCACCCTCCAGCGCCTCGTCCCTTTTATTCTAACGTCCTGGGATGCCGGCGCCCGGAGGGCGGAAGAATCCGGAGCCCGAGCGGAGGGGAGGCGCGGGACGGC
>NW_022900940.1:3654146-3678982 GCF_012274545.1 Fukomys damarensis | reverse complement strand
GCTCGGCCGGTCTCCGGCGGGAAGTTTGGCGGGTTCGAGGCGTCGGCGGGTGGGGTGTGCACACGCGCCCCCGGGGCCCCTCGGCTTTGGTTGCCCGGGTTCGTGGGAGGCAGGGGAAGAGCTGATGAATCCCAGATCCGGCTGCCTGGGGATACTTTCCGAGGGCAGCAAAAGCAGTGGAAGGGATCGGGCAGAGGATGCGAAAGGTTCGGTTTGGCTGCCCTTGTGGAGAATAGGTGTGTCGCATCCTAGCCGCTCCTGGGCTGGGCCGCTCGTTCTCTGTTTTCTTGAGTATTTTATTTTTTATTTTCATCTGGAGTGGGAAAAATAAAGGTGATATTCAGCCCCTCTTTTGACAAGTGCCATTTCTTTTAGACTCGAGGGCAAATTCTTCCTTGGCCCTGGATGCCCTGTGCTCCAGTATTGACCAGTAGTTGCCCTTGCTCACAAAAGCAAGAGGGTTTGGGTTATATCTTCCCGGGCCGAGACGTCCGCTTCGAGTGGAGGTCTTGTCTTTCCCTTGCCTTTGTGTGGCCGCTTCCTTCCAGATGTGAGAGGGTTGGGCTGGACGCTTCTGGGTGGGGTGATAATTATCCTGAGCATTCCTGGGATCTGCTAGGACTTGTAAACATACCAGAGCCAACTCCTCTGAACTTTTCGGACTGACGTGGTCAGTTTGCCGGTACCCAGACGGCTGCTGCGTCTGGAAGCTGGTCCGTCCCCTGGGGAAGAAAGACTCCGCGGTGCTGACCGCAGCAGTGTTTCAGGCGAGCTGCTTAGTACTTCAGAGTTTGCTCCTGTTTGCCCCTAAGCTTACCAGCCAGTTGGAGGATGTGCGTGAGACTCTAGGGCAATCCCTGACATGCTGCTTCCCGTCCTAATGGGAACGGATCAGTGGAGCTTCCAAATCAAATGTCTGGAGGGGAAGAAAAGCGGCTTTGCCTTGCTTAACCCAGTCAAGCTGCACTTTGATCTGTCACACACACCCGGTAAAGGAGGGTGGAGGGAGAGCCGTAAGTGTGTCACGCATCCCAGTGGGCATGTCAGGGCATCGTTAGTAGTGTACTACGTGGTCAACCAAGTCCTAGAGGGAAGTGGAGCAACTTGTGTGAATCTTAGTAGGATCTAAGGTCTGATTCCAGATGCCTGGCTCTTAACCAGGACCGCGCCTGGCAAAGCAACACAGCTGATATAGTGGTCTTCATGATGAGGAAGAGAACAAGTCTCTTCCATATTTTTCATACATGTAAATAGAGCCATGTTTAACATGACCGACACATGGGAAGCACGCTACCTTTGTCCCTTTAAGAAGTCACAAACTAGGTGGCAGGTGTTTTGATGAGTCTAGGATTCAACTTCATTTTTTTTTTTTCTTTTTCTGAGGACTGAACTCAGGTCCTTTGTGTGGAGTTACTTCCTCAGGCTGTTTTTTATTTGGAGACACCGTCTTGCTGAACTGCTGAACTGCCCAGGCAGAGCTCAGTTATGGTCCTCCTGCCCCAGCCTCCCAGAGTGCTGGAATTACTCCTGGCTTGATTCTTCATTTTTGTATGTCTGAGACTTCTGTAGTAAACAATAGCACACAGGCACAAGCCTTTAGAACAGTGGTCACATTTCCTAGAAGAGGGCGAAATGGACTCAGATAATTCCGCAGACTTCTTAAACAGGAAGGGTTCAACATTTGTGATATCGGCACGTACTGATCGGACGGTTTATTTGCTTATGTCCAGTCAGGCAAGTGGGATGTATTTGAACAATGCGATGATGAAAATGAAGGAATCTGCTAACAACACATCATAGTGAGGTTTGCTTGTCACTGTTGCTGGGAAAGTTCTCAGAAGAGAATTCTTCTGGGCGTGTGAGTGCTTGTTTTAAACTTCACTCTGTTTTGAAACTCGCAGGTTTCCCTCTTGGTGGCAGAAAAGTTAATGGGCTTCTCCAACAGCCAGACAATTGCTTCTTGAACCTCGCAGTGTTGGAAAAGCGTGGGAGGAGCTAGCTTCACAGCCACTCCAGAGTGAAAACAACTGAAGGTTTCTCAGTAATATTACCGTCCCTGGCCTCTGTTTCCAGCAAACCTGAGAAATCTCATCCTCCATTTGATTCCACAGATTTAATTAGGGCTCTGCATTGCTTTTGAGCAAACAAAAAGGAAGTTTTGGCTGCCTGACAATACAAATAGGGTACATGGAAAACAGTTAAAAATACTCTGTCCTATCCAGTCTGTGATATTTCATAGAATTTCATAGTTATCTTACATACACAAATAAAGGCTTGGGGCTTATATTGCAAATTCTCTCATTCATTCTCATTGTCTCTCTTTCTCTCTCACCTCCAGAGATCTGACCCCATCATAACTCTCTCTCTCTCTCTCTCTCTCTCTCTGCCTCTGTCTCTCCCTCTCTCTCTCTGTCTCCCCCCGACCCTCCAGAGATCTGACCCCATCATAATGGCAGCATTCTGATGTGCTCAGCTGTTGCTGAGGTTTACTGCTATAACTAACTTCAGCCAATCAATAAATAGTGTTTCTCAGCAGATTTAGATGTTTCCTTTTTTCCTTTTTTGTCTCTCTTTTGCTGGACTGGGTACTGAAACCAGGCCTCCAGTATCCTAGGCAAGTGCTCTCCCACTAAGAAACAACCACAGCCCTTCTTAGTGTTTATTTTGAGGCAGACCCTTGAAAAGTTGCTCAGATTGGCTTTGAAGTTGAGTCCTGCTTCAGCCTCCTGAGTAGCTGGAATTATAGACATGCATCACCATGCTCAGCCTCTCTCCCTCTCTTTGTGTGTGGCTTTGGCCGTGTTTTGGAAGGTAAATATCTTCTTGTAAATAATTGATTTCTAATTCATTATGACCATTCCTTCTCTGTTTAATGTGTTACCTGAGCAGTTAGAAGTGGTAAGATAGCATTTTTCTATTGCTAGATGCTTGATAAACTATCTAGGCAATTTAGGGGCCAATCTCATTTTTCTCAATAACCTGATTTACTGAAATTATCCTGTCATTTTTTTTATTTCATTCTTCCTGGTGAAATCAATTTTTAACCTAATCTTATAAGACAGTGTTTTTCAAAACACAGGTCATAAAATCCACTTAGTGGGTCACAACGGGTATGAAAAGAATATTTAACAAGAGAGAAGATCCCATGTTGGTAAAGGCTGGTTTTATAAAACTGAGCCAGTTCTAGAGGTAGGGTTGCACGTAGATTCTGGGCTGCAGTATAGAAGGTGATTCTCACTGTGAGCTGCTTTCAGGAAGTTTGAAAGGCACTGTCACAGGTGTGTTGTACCTGGTATAAGTATATGGAGCGAGGATAAGTGTGAATATGAAACACTTGTACGGTACGTGTGTTTGCTTAGGAGTGAGTTCAGGTGCTAACAGGCAGATGGACAGGACTGGCTTCCAGAACTGCTTGCTGCGGGCTCCAGCAGTGCCTTCAGGATCGCATTCCTTTCTTCTCATTTCTGCAGCTCTGCTTTTCTCTGTGTATTGAGTTCTTCCTTGGATGTTAAGAGGACTGTGTAGCAATCGCTAGTTAACGTGATTTTAGTTCAAGTTTAACAAACAGTGAAGAAACTCCCTGCTATCTGGGGGTATGATTTGAATGTGTCCCCCCAAAGCTCCACGTGCTGGCAGCCAGGTCCCCAGTCTATCGCTGTAGGGACGCAGTAGCACAGTTGAGGCAGGGACCGAGGAAGGTAGTTAGGTCATGGAACACCATGCTCGGAAGGGGTCGGTGTCATTATCACAGGACTCTGGTTGTTCCACGGGGAGTGGGTTGTTATAAAAGCAGTGAGTCTGGTCCCACAATCTCTAGTTCCTGTCTTGCCATGTAGTCTCTTCCACAAGATACTAGGAAGAACAGATGAGCTCACCTCATACTGGACTTTCAGCCACAAAAACAGTGGGCTAAATAATAAACCTGATCGTTAAATAAAATGCCCAGCCTTGGATATTTTGTTATAGCCACGGGAAATGGACAATGACAACCCCACTGCCCCAGTTGTTCAATAGAAAGTCGCAGAATTTGTTCTGCTCAGACTCACTGGCTTGTCTGTTCTAAATGGCTTCTGCTGAGGTTGAGGGCCGTGCTTCAAAGATTTAGACGTCCCCAGACTCTCTGAGTTTAGAACACTGGTAGGTTGGACTGCCAATGAATATAGTTGTTGAAAATAGGGGAAATGTGCGCTGAAGAGGTCAGAAATGAACAATCAGTACAGTGAAAGAGTTCCTAATGAAGAGAGAAATTCCTCTTCCAAACAGTGGAAGTTGGGCTGAGTTATACTGAGGCAAATAGGTTATGGAAAACTCAGCTGCCACCTTCCCCGATCAGTACCAGTCATGACTTAAAAAAGCAGGGGAAAGCAGTCAGACAGGTAGGAGCTGCCTTACTTTCAAGTGACACTGGGGGAAAATAGCCAGGTACATTAATTAAAAACCCATAGCAGACCGAAACCTCTTACAAGGGGTGATCACGACCCTTTTTGGATTCATGTGCCAATGTTGGAAACATTTGTCTAAATCAATTTGCTGTGCTGCTGTGGTGAATATAGTTATTTAAGTAGTGTCTTAGAGGAAATTATTTGATGAATGTGCTTCCAGAGCCCTCAGGCAAACGAGTACTTTGGTCTGCCACTTCTCAGTTGAGGTATTCGTTTGGGTCTGTGTTACTCAGCCCTTGGGGAGGTGTTGCTTCTAATTGCTGCCCATCACTTCCTGTGTAATTAACCAGTGGGAAGAGAGCCCTAATCACATGTGGCTGGGAGCATAATGTTCACTTGCCAAGGAGGTGCCTTAGAAGTAGGGTGGTCCTGTGGGCTCACCCAGGCAGAGCTGGGTGTGGGCTGGGCCTTCAGTTTGGACAGTAAGTTAATTGTCTGGCCGCTGAGGCCATGTTAGTGGACCATGACTCGAGTCAGTTTACTCAGCTAAATTATTTGATCAAGAATCCCTTTCGCAAGGGAAATCGAAATGATAACATTGAAGGAGGCATTCTTACGTGGTAAAAGAAAAAAAAGAGATCTAGAAAGTGCCTAACAATGAGTGGTCTGGTGGTTCTTAACTCGGGGTGACTTTTGTCCCTAAGGGATGTTTGTAAATGTCCAGAGAAATTGTCACTTGTCACCATTCGGGGCAGGAGGCTGCTGGAATCCAGTGAGTGGAGGGCAGGGCTGCTCCTGAACATTCTGCAGTTTGCACACGGTCTCCACACAGATAAGCAGTCCAGCCCTAGTGTCCGTAGTGCTGAGGAGGTGAAACCCTGGCAGGTGAGTTCCGTTTGAAGGGGAAGGAGGGACAGTGCTCTGAAGCTCCTGAGGAACAGAGTGACAGCTACATGTATTGTGTTTTTTTTGTTTTTCTTTTGGGGGGTGTTGAGACAGGGTCTCACTATGTAGTTGAGGCTGATGTGGAACTCACTGTGTAGCTCAGGCTGGTCTCGAACTCACAGCGATCCTCCTGCCTCAGCCTCCCAAGTGCTGGGATTACAGGTGTGCGCCACCACGCCCGGCTTAGTGACAGCTACATGGATGTTCTCTTGGAGATAGGGCTTCTGTTTTGTATTCCAAGTTATACTACAAAGCTATAGTGATACAAATGGCATGGTAAGGCACAAAATAGAAAGGTAGACCAGTGGAACAGAAGACACAGCAACAACCACAGGCATCTTTAGCCATCTAATCTTTTTTTAAGGGGCCAAAACATGTTAGACAGAAGATAGCTCCTTTAACAAATGGTGTTGGGAAAAGTAGTTGTCCATGTGTGGGCGATAGTAATTAGATTCATATCCTTTGTACTAACATCAATCAAAATGGATCCTCTACTTAAGTATAAAAATGAACATTAAAACTCCTGGAAGATAATTTAGGGGAAACATCTGAAGCCATAGGCACAGGTAAGGCTGAACAGAACTCCAATAGCACAGAAAATACTATCAGGAATCAAGAAATGGGATTACATTAAATTTAAAAAGCATAGCAATGGAAGCAATCAATAGAGTGAAGAGACAGCCTACAGAGTGGAGAAAATTTTTGCCATCTACTGTTCTGATAAAGGGATCATATCTAAGAGTACATGATGAACTCATCAGTATTAACCTTCCAAAATAAATGATCCAATAAAAGGTTACAAATGAGCCAAGTAGATATTTCTCCAAAGAAAAAGCAAAAATGGCTAAGTACATGAAAAATGTTCATAATCTTTAGCCATTAGAGAAATACAAGTCAAAACAACCCTGAGATTCCATTTTATCCTAGACAGAATGGTTTGCGTCGAGAACACAAAAGCCAACAAATGCTGGTGTGAGTGGGCTAAAGTGAACCCTTTGTACGTTGGTTTTTTGATTGATGATTGATTGATTGAATGATTAACTGATTTAGAGACAGAGTCTGGCTGGCCTTGAACTCTAGTGATCCTCCTGCCTCAGCCTCCCCCGAGTGGTAGGAGTATAGGTGTGCACTACCACACCTGACTCCTTCTATATTGTTGACTGGAATTTTTTAAAAAATGTACTCATATTGTTATACTTTGAGAAAATGTGCTTACCATAGCCAGAGGCTCAAACTCCTAATGCCTAGCGGTGCCTCACACAGATGTAAAGGCTCCGTAGGTAACAGAGCTCGTGGTAACAAGAGCAGCTTGTGGTTGCCAGATAATCCTCTGCGAGGAGAAGGGGCCAGTGATGGTGTGAGCTGCCCTCAGTCGGTGCTCGCAGGTGGTGACGCTAACCCCATATTGGTCTGTTTTCTGTTTTCATAACAAAGCCCAGGCGGCTGGGTAAGGTATGAAGAAAGGGGTTTATTTGGCTCACAGTTCTGGGGATTTAACTGCATGGCCCGGGCTTTCACTCAGCTCTGGTGAAGGGTGGTGAGGAAGGCATCATGGTGGGAAGGTACGCAGGTCCGAGAGATCACGCAGAGAAGCAGGAAGCTGCAGAATAGGAGAGGGGACCGTCACGGCCCTGCTTCTTCCCCTGGCACTGGGGATGGAGGCCAGGCCTTGCTCTACCATGGAACTACATCCTTGGTGCTTTTTGTTTTTCGCTTTGAGACAGTGTCTTGCTAAATTGCCCAGGCTGGGCTTTAACTTGCAGTCTTCCTGTCTCAGCCTCCTGTGTAGCTGACATTACCCATGTCCCAGGTACCTGGCATTCCACGTGTGTACCACAGCACCCAGGTAAGCTTGCTGTTTTTATAACTGTTTATTCCTGTGGTCATTAAAGCATTAAATCCTTCCAAGGGCAGTGATCTAACCCCTAACACTCAGCCCTATATCTTCAAGGGGCCAGTGCACCCCCAACACTGCCACCCTGGCTTCGCAATACCACCCCAAGCTTGCGAGCCTTTAGGAGACACACCGAACCCTTGACCAGACCACCAGACTGCCCCGCCTCCTAGTACAGCTCAGGAAACTGATTCTGAGGCTGCCACGTGGTTAAAATCACATGGTGGTTGTTGACTTGGCAAGGTCTGCGCGTAGACTGGTGTGGTAGAGAGGGGCAGCCTGGGTCATTGCGACAAATGCTGGTGCTGCCATCCCACGTCCTTCTAGCATCACATAGTCAGCTCTCGGGTCTACCTGTGTGCACTTTGGGCAAGTGACCTGGCCTTTGTTGCCTCAATTTCCCCATCCATAATGGGGATAATACGATTTTCTACTTTGTTGAGTTATTGTGAGGATTCAATGACAAAAATAAATAGTTTCACACTGTGCTTGCTGCCTGTTAAATATTCAATAAATGCTATCCATTATTCTTTGTGTTTTGTAACTGCAAGGGAAAATAACTATTATTTGTCGAACAACAACCATGTGCTAGATTTTTATCTAAGCCTTTTCTGGTTACTATTTTCTTTCTTCTTACGAATCCTGTGAGATGGGTAGGATGTCCATGTCTTGTCATTGCCTTCATTTTACAGAAAAGGAAAATTGAGACTGAATGAAATTAGCAAGTAATAGAGCCTTAATTTTTTTGTACCGTGAATCTAACTTGGGACCTTGCACTTGCAAGGCAGGCAGTGGAACCATTGAGCTAAATCGCCAGCCCTATAGAATCTTGATTTTAACCCAGGTCATTCTGATTCTAGAGCCTCTATCCTCATTCATTATGTCACATTGTTTGACTTGGAGGAAAGCTGGGGTTAGATCATAAAAATGAGCTCTCAACAGAGGCTATGACATGGCAAGTTATAAAGGGACCGTGCAAGGACGGAACCCAAGTTCTCTTCCTCCTGTATCTGTTCTGAAGACAAATGTCCCCGCCCCTTGAGGTGTTTGTGCTGTTGGGAGTGGACATGGGTCAGGGATTGGGCAGATGTCTTCAAATCCAGCTCCACGAAGTCTAGAGCTTCATTTACTCAGGTGGGCCAGGTGTATCCCCGGGGGTACATGAATTAATTTTGCTAAACATTTTACTTTAAAGGCTATTTTTAATGTGTATCAGAAAAAAAATTTCATCTAGACCTTCCAACCTTATAAAAGATAATATTCCTTTCTGCTTTGTCAAGTAAGCTATTAACAGGTTGGATGGCATTGCTTAGGTTGAGGCCGAGAAAGAAATAGTGTCCATGTAAAATCATTTAAAAACGCATATTAAGTAGTATGCAGTGATATTGAAAATTACAAAACCCCTGAAGGGAAGGTCTGAACCACTGAAGTGTGGGAAAGGCCAGAGGGGAGTGGTGTTCCTTAACCAGTCACCTGGGGATGGTCCCTGCCTCAGCAGGTCTGGGGAGAAGCCAAGCCTGCTTCTGACAAGCTCAGTATGCTGCCAGCAAGACTACTCTGGGGACCACACTGTTTGTAGCAAGAATCAGAGGATCTGGGACACTTGTGGGCACGTGCTGGGGCTGTAGAGGACACAGACAGGCACAGGCAGTCTTCTCTCCTAAAAGCCTCATGGAGGTGGAGAGATCAGTGTGAATGAGCCTGCAAGGCCAGCTGACCCCTCCATCCGTCCCCTCCATCCGTCCCCTCCGGGTACAAGAAGGTCAAGGAAGCCACTGGCTCCAGCGCTGCTGTGGTGTGGGAGGAGGGGTTGAGGTCCTGGGATTTCACTGGGGCCTCAAGGGTCTGTAGCAGCAAATGAGGAGTTCTGGGACAGGATTGATCCATAGGAGGGAGGACACAGAAACAGGAAAAACAGGAGGAAGGAATAAAAGCTTAAAGCGGACAAAGTGGAGAATTGATCTGATCCACATGGAATATGAGTCCGGACCACTGGACCAGAATAGCCTCTCCGAGGAAGCAGCCCCACTTCCTGGTGAAGATAGCCATCATTTATTGACCCTCTGTAAGTACCAGGCCCTTGCCAAGAGAGCTTCCCACAAAGTTGCATTTGTCTCCACAAAAACCCAGTGACCCACATTTTATAAGAGGTGGAAACCCTGCCCCAGAAGACTTCGTGACTTCTTCACCACCGCACAGCTACTGACTGAGTGGCAGGCCAGGGCTCCAGTCCAGAACCCAGTTTCTGCATTCTGCCACCACGCTGCCAGGGACTTCCGTCTTTGTTGTCCCTGACAGTCACAACAGAAGAGCGTGGCTTTCTCTCTGGAGAGCGTTCCTGCTGGGAGACTCTGGTGGCTCATCTTGTCTCAAATTAGAATGTTGCTCCTACAACAGATCCTAAGAAAACTTGCAAGCACACTGGCCAAGCAGTTTGTCCTTACCCATTATTTATAGAAGATGATGTTCTTTTCTGATTTGCTCTATAAACTATTAACAGAGTGATGTTTTCAGCATTGTGATCTTACATGGGAACTAAGTACAAAAGTGCCTCCCAAGTAAGCACTGCCTGTTTCATTGCGATGGGGAGATGCTGGGCTTTGGAAATCAGCCTAGGCAGACAGTTGTTGGAAATAATTATGCCCTGCCACAGCAAGGGGCCCGTCACAGCCCCTCCTGATTCGAAAGGCGTTTCTGGAAACACCAGCATCCATCTTCCCGCTGGTGCTTACAACAGCCGACAGAGTCAGTGGGGGACCAACAATGGAGGAGGCCGAGGATTGTTTTCGCCTACCCCTGTTGCACCTGACTGAGCGCGTTGCATTCGTCCAGCCGCCACTGCCGAAGGGGCCGTATGTGACCTGAATGTGAGGCGTCCACATGCGTGAGGCTTCTCGCCAGCCTGGCCCTGCTCATCCAGGTTTAGGGCTGGGTGGGTTTCTGCCAGGTAAAGGAGGCGCTGCTGAGACGCAGGAGGGGCAGTGGGGACTGGAATAGTACCTGACGGTCGGAAAATGGAGAAGGCTGTGTCCTGACCCGGCCTTCGCAGGGCTCTGTGAGGTATGCTAATTAGGTCCCTGGATTTGTCACTTGGGTGGTGGCTTGAGGTCCTGGCTCACCGAGCCAAGCCCTTGAACCAGAAGTGTGCCCCTCACTTAAACTGCAGCAGTACACTTGCCTCACTTCAGCCAAAAAAACAAAACAAAACAAGCAACAACAACAACAACAAAAAACCCAAGAAATGCCTTAGAATGGGTTGCTTAACAGTAGTTGTGTTGGTGGAAAGTTAGTGAAATTATTAAACTATTTGCTGTGCGGTGAAAGTGGTGTTTGGCTCCAATAACCTTTGAGTATTCAGGCAAATCTCAAAACAGGAGGTTGTGGCTTGTCTAGTAAATCAGCAAAGATAAGGGTATTTGAGGCCATCACAGATGAATGAATTGCATCCCTTTCAATGTGTAGAGCGAAAGGCAAGATCCTGAGAAACTAATGAAAACCATGTGGCCCTAGACTAGAACCACAGACCCAGCTCCCAACGGGGCTGTAAGGCTTAAATTGAGGGCACAGCATGATCATTTGCTCCAACTGTATTAAATTAATTCAATTTGTATTTTGAAGAGAAAAAAGAAGAGTGCTGTTTTATGTACCTCTACCTTCCCAGTCAGGCTGTACTTTCTCTGCCTCAAAAAAGAATGGGATGCCCAGTTTACTGGAGGTCAAAAGTTTGGTTCAAACAAAGAAAAAGAAATCATTTTTTGCAATGATTCAGCTGCTTTGGAGATTTCACATCCTGAGTGGTTCTCATTGTACTTTTTAGCATGCAGCTTAATTATACTCGAAAATGCAGCCTAAAAACGACTATTGGAATTTTTAAGACCTTAGAAAAAAGCTGTAGAAATAAGATGACAAAGGTGTTTGTGCTATCTGATGGATGCCTTTTCACTGTACAGTAAGAGACAGAAGCGTAACTTTGTCTCTTCAGAATGTGCGATGCAGACTTTTTCCTTACCGTGTACAGTTCCATGTATACAGCATTGTCAAGAAACAAGTACTTTTTGTGGTAGTGGGGATTGAATACAGGGTCTTCCCACTGAAATACATCCCCAGCCTTTTCTTTTCATTTTAAAACAGTCTCACACAATTCCCCAGACTGGGCTCTAACTTGCAGTCTTCCTGCCTCAGCCTCCCAGAGTGCTGGGATTACTGGTGTGTGTGGTCAGCCCCTGATAAGAAATAGGTACTTTGTTTCCCTTAAGTGATTTTTCCAGCTAACTAAAGCTTGCCTCTTTGTACCCACATTATGTTTTTGAACTACTCTTGATGAAAAGGTGCTCCCCCACCCTTGGACTATATGAGCATTGTTCCATTTTTCCTACAGTTGGGTTTGTCATATTAAATATTGCTTCTTGCTCTTGCTATAATCCTGCTATTCTTTGACAGCTGAATTTTGTGGGGTCAAGTGCCTCTTTACGAATAATCACAGGTTTGGTCCCTTGGTTGTTACTCTTATCCCAGGCAGCATGTTGAGAGCTTCATATATGTTGTAGCTTTCCACTAACCTGTCCAACATCTGAGACAATGAGCATTTTTATTCCTCCCATTTTCCAGGTGAGAAAATTGAGGGTTAAGAAATAAGTGGCAGAATTAGGATTTGAACCTGTATCTCTCACTTCAGGGTACACGTTGTCAACTGTTAGTAGGAGCTGCTGCGTTTCATTTGATGCATCCTTTCTTCCCTGCTTTGGGTATTTCTGGACCTCTTCTCACTTTACAAACCTTCTTGCTGGTGAGGGCTTGAGATTAGATCTGCCCCTCTTTTGTGGGGCATTTTGGGTGTCTTTTTCCTTAGGAAGCTGTGAGGGTATTTTTGCTGATTCCTGGCCTCCCAGACATCTGCACAGTTGCAGTTTCTGGAAGCCGAACATGGGAGTTCATCACTGGCTATGCCAAAGCTTTGAGTGGGATTATGGGATTGTCTACATTATGATTAAGCAGCAGCATCAAGAAGCCTGCAATCAGAGGAGCTTTCGGCAAGTCTCTAATGCAGAAGTGGGCAAAGCTCTTCTGCAAGCACCCAGAAAGAAGCAAGTGCTAGGCTTCGCAGGCAGTGTGTCCTGGGTTGCACTGCTCAGCTCCCCTCTGTAGGGCGAGAAAACCATAGAGAATATATAGAAGAGAGGTGGCGAGCTTATGGCACCTGTGCCACAGTGGGCTGTGTGTTAGCATTGAAAGCTCCAAAAGGTTCGCCATCCCTGACATAAAGTAACAATAACTTTGGTCTGGGAAAACTTTATTTACAAAAAACAACAATGGGGAGGAGTGGGCCCAGGAACTATCCTTTGGCAGCTCCTTTCTAATAGAAGAAAGGACCAGGTAGGGTATTAAAAAGTTGAGTAGGTAGGTTGTTGAGGGGCAGGGTAGAGGACTGGGCCTGGGAGAGGATGCCTGAGATTGTCTCTTAGCCCACCACCAGTGATTCTAATTGAGGCAAAGACTCTAGCCCCTGGCCTTCATGTTACATCTCTGAGACTGGGAAGCTTGCGTAGGCCTTACCTCTGAAAACTAGCAGTATTATAGACCTGCCTCACTTCTTGACAACCTGCGCAGCGCACCGTAGGTGGGTCCATCCAGCAGACTTCGCAGTGCACACACACAGGCCTGGAACCATCAAGAGGTGGAACAAACACAAGCTGTATGTGGCTGCTGCCTGGGTAATATATTGCTGTGTAAATAAGTAGTAGTACATCCTACTGGTAAAAAGTATGGCGGAGTAAATACATAAACCAGTGACACGACTACTGTCAAGTGTTATACGTTGTACATACCTGGACGTGCTACCCAGGAGGCACAGTGGGTTCGCCACAAACATGTGACCAATGCCTTCAAATTATTCCATCACCTGTAACGCTGGCCAATAGGAATTTTT
The DNA here is from genome assembly GCF_012274545.1 of Fukomys damarensis. NCBI lineage: Eukaryota > Metazoa > Chordata > Mammalia > Rodentia > Bathyergidae > Fukomys > Fukomys damarensis. The sequence goes on along the minus strand of NW_022900940.1, from coordinate 3,665,835 downwards.
AGCTCCATTGTAATGTTATGAAGCCACTAGTAGATATGCGGTCTATTGTCGACCGAAACATCGTTTTGCAAGGCGTGACTGTGTTGGCAGGTGTGCTTCTCTTTTATTGTGTTTTGCTTTGTTGCGTTTGCTTTATTTTCAGATGTTGCACTTTTTACATGTTGCAGGTTTGCAGCAACCCTGTGTGGTGCACATCCACGGGCACCGTTATCCCAAGAGTAGGTGATCGCTCGGTGTTTCTGTACCACAGTTTGGTAGTCCTCACAGTATTTCATACTTCTTCACTATTAGTACATCTGTGCTCAGGGCCCTTCCATGTTACTCTTGTAAGTGTCTCTGGGTATCACCAGTATTTCCCACATGAGACGGCAGCCTTAATTTGAATGTCATATGTATTCTGACTGCACCGCCAAGCAGCTCTCCCCATCTCTTACCCACTTCCTGTGCCTCCTTATTTCCCGGGACACTTTTGACTGCTAAATTAGGCCAATTAATAATCCTACAATGGCCTCTTAAGTGTTCTCTCACTTTAAATTAAAAAAAAAAAAAAACACCTGGAAATTACTACGCTTGTTGAGGAAGGCACGTCAAAAGCCAAGAAAGCCTAAAAGGTAGGTTTCTTGTATGAGCTAACCAAGTTGCAAAGCCAAGGAAAAATTCCTTAAGGCAAAGTGCTGCTCCTGTGAGCACAAGAATGATACGAAGGTAAAACATCCTTGTTGATGACATGGAGAAAGTCTCAGTGGTCTGCATAGAAGATCAGACCAGCCACGGCTTCCCTAAAGCCAAAGCCCAGTCCAGGGCAAGATTCTAATCGCTTCAATTTTGTGAATGCTAAGAGAGGGGAGGAAGCTGCAGAAGAAAAGTTTGGAGCTAATAGGGGTTGTTTCCTGAGGTTTAAGGAAATCAGCCTTCTCCATCACATAACAGTGCTGGGGGAAGGTGCTGATGGAGAAACTGCAGAGGGGTCCCCAGAAGATGCAGCTGATTCATGGGTGAAGGTGGCTGCACTGAACAGGATCTCAGTGCAGCTGAAACCATCTTATATCAGAAGAAGATTCCATGTAGGACTTCATAGCTAGAGAAGATAGGTCAGTGCCCGGCTTTGAAGCTTCCAACGGCAGGCTGACCCTTCCTGTTAGTCTCTAAATGGCTCTGGAAGCCATTTACCATTCCAAAATTCCTGGGGCCCAGAAGAACCTGCTCTCCCTGTGGTCTGTAAACTGAACGACAATGTCTAGGTGTCAGCAGACCTGCTTGCAGCACGGTTTACTAAATATTTTGAGCCCATGTTGAGACCTAGTGCTCAGAAAAATGATTCCTTTCAAAATATGACTGCTTGCTGACCACATACCTGGTCTCCCCAGAGCCCTGATGGTGATACACAAAATGCTCCCTCAGTATCCATTCTACACCCCATGGATCAAGAGCAGTTTCACCTCGCAAGTGTCACTTTTTAAGAACTCTGTTTTGTAAAAGCTGTAGCTGCGGTAGTCAGTGATGCCTCTGATGGATCAGAGCAACATCAATTGAAAGGGAAAACGCCAATCCTTTTGGAAAGGAATCGCCATTCTGAGTGTTTAGACGATGTTGGTGATTCAAAGGAGGGAATCAGAGTAACATGAAGAAGAGTTTGGAAGGGGTTTGGGTTTGTACCTGCTTGGATTACTTTGAGGAGTTCAAGACTCTAGGAGAGGAAGGAACTGCAGATGTGGCGGAAACAGCGAGAGAGCTAGAGTTAGAAGTGAAGCCTGAGGATGGGACTGTACTGCCACCACCTCGTGATAAAGCTTTGATGGACGAGGGGTTGCTTTTTATGGATGAGCAAAGAAAGTGGCTTCTTGAAATGGAATCAGACTCATGGTGAAAATCCTGTGAACCTTGTTGCAGTGCCAACGAAGGGTTTAAAATGTTCCAGAAACTTAGTTGGTAAGGCTCCAGTGGGGTTTTAGAAGTCCATTTTCGCTAGAAGTTCTCTCATGGGTAACACAATGGTGTTGTACTCCACAGAGAAGCCTTTCAGGGAGGAAGAATCAGGTGAGGCAGCAAACTTCATTGTTGTTGTATTTTGAGAAATTGCTGCAGCCACCCCAGCCTTCAGCAAGCACCACCCTGACCACCAGTGGTCCCTGACTTTGAGGCCAGACCCTCCACCAGCAAAGTGATTATACCTCACCGAAGGCTCAGATAGTCATTAGCATTCTTAGCAAAAAAAAAAAAAAGTTATCTTTAAGGTATGTAAATTGTGTCTGTATATCTACTGTTACACTTTTAATAGACAATATAATGTCAACATAATTAGCTGGTCATGGTGGTGCAGGCCTATGATTCCATCACCTAGGAGACTGAGACAGGAGGATCATTGTGTGTTCAAGGCCAGGCTGGGCTGTAATGAGTTCGAGGCCATCCTGAACTGCATACTGAGACCTAGTCTCACCCCCCGCCCCCACCGAATGTCAACATAACTTTTACAAGCTGGGAAGTCAGAGTAAAATTCTTGTAACTTAGTTTCTTGTGATACTCCCTTTATTGTTGCCATCTGCAAGCACGCCCTCAGTTTCTGCAAGGTATGTAAAAAGCACTTAAAAGGGTGCCCCAGACAAAATTTTCAGGAAATTAAGCATCGTAGTGAATCCAGTTTGTAGTGAGACAAAATATTGTAGTGCTGGAGGTTTAGCTCAGTGATAAGGCGTGTGCTTAGCATGCATGAGGTACTGGGTTTCATCTCAGGCACCGCAAAAATCTATCAGTAAGTATTTCAATGCTTTGATGCAAAGGAGAACTCCCTCAGCTCTGAGTTAACTCAAGGGCACTTATAGGCTCCTGCCTGTGAGGACTGTATGGTGGGAGGAGAGAGGTTTTCCAGGGAAGGCAGCAGTGTGAGCTATGAAGTACCGTGACCTTGTAGATCCCAGACACAGGTTAACTGGCAAAGTCCTCTGCGGGGAGGAGGGAGGGGTTCTTCATCTGTCCAGTAAGGGCATTAAAATGAGACCAGTGGCTGCACATTGGTTGTTCACAGGTTGAATTCTGCCTAGAGACATGCTCACCTGGTTCCTAGATAGTTTTGTAAATATTTCAGTGGATCAGAAGATTCTGCAGAAGAAACTGGATTCCCAGTGTCTTTCAAAGATTCCCAAACTCTGCTAGATGGACTGGTGCCCACCTGTACTCCCTAGGAGGATAAGGAGGGAGGATCACAACTGCAAGCCCAGTGTGGGCAATTTAGGGATTTATTGAGATCCTCAAAAAATGAATTAATTAAAATAAGAGCTGGGGATGAAGCTCAGTGCAAAAGCTGTGGGTTCAATCCCTAGCACCATCACCACCACCCCTCCCCAAAATAAAATCCAAAGCTTTAGTAATAATGGCCGCATTCCAGCGTGGCAATAGCTAGGCGCTCAGTCACGGTGTTCAGTCATAGCAGCATCTTGGCTCTGTCCCTGCTGCGGCAGATGTTGGTAGTGGGTGTTGCCAGGGCCCAAGCCACATCCTTCTCCGTGTCCCTTTAGTGTTTGCCAGTGTGACTTTCCCACTGCCAGCTTGCTGTTACTTTGCCTTAGGACTTCTTCTGCAGAAGCGATAGTAACCGTGCTACGGTTCTTCCTTCGTGATAAAGAAGCTTTAGCATATAGGTACCCTCGACTCATTGCCCATCTGGTAGGGTAACTACAGTGCATTTTTGTTATGTTTGGGATATAAAGTGTCCACCGAAGAACTAATGTGTTAGAGGTAGCTTCCTGATCTAGTGGTGTTCAGAGGAGGGGCCTTGAGCGGTGATCCTGAGGGCTCTACCTCATCTGTGGATTAATCCGCTGATGGTTCACAGCTCAATGGGCTGCTAGGCAGTGAGGCTCAGCTGGAGGAAGATCCCTGGTGATGTGCCTGTGAAGGGTATGTCCTGCCCCCAGTGGCCCCCCAACCCTTCTTGGCTGCCTTGAGATGAGCATCTTTCCTCTGCCACAGCCATCTACCAGGATATTTCTGTCCTGCTGTAGGCCTGAAGTGGTGGAACCAGCTGACCATGGACTAAAACCTCTGAAGCCTGAGCCTCACAGAATTTTCCTCCTTTAAGTTGTTATTCTCATGTGTTTTGTCACAGTGATGAAGAGCGGACTAACAAAATATTCTATAGCATTTGCCAGAGTTTTTCCATGGGGTTAAGCTCCAGTTACTCTCAATGATTACTACGGCACTTTTTAAAAATAACGGCCCTTAAGCTGGGTATGGTGGCACATGCCTGTAATCCCAGTACTTGGGAGGCTGAGTCAGGAGGATCGCTGTGAATTCGAAACCAGATTGGGCTACAGAGTGAGGTGAGTTCCCCGTCAGTCTCAACTACATAGTAGGACGTTGTCTCAAAAAAACAAACAAAAAAAAATCCTCAAAAAATAAAGGCCCTTTCTTCCTTGTCTTATGTCCTTAACCCACTGATATTTCCTGGGATAATCTCTCAGATACATACCTTATACTTACATCCTTGTCCTGGTTTGGTCTTTAGAGAAAACTAGACTAAGAAAACCTACAGAGGCCATATGAGATTTGTCTGTGTGTACTAGGGTGACGGAAATGTTTGTCTTTAGTTGTTTTTAAAATAATCATGCTTGGGCGATTTTTCTTGGGTAGAGAAGTATTTATCTATTTCATGTCTATCCAAAAGAGAGGAAGTAATGGAATGACTAAGCTGTGGGTTTCTAGAAGAATGAAGACTATTTCCCTGTGTAAGTAAAGAACAGACCAAATGGTTTTGTGCAAATGACTTTCTTCACCTATTAATGTAATTTTTCCCTTTTCTTCCTTTTTTCCACTGCTGGGGATGGAACTCAGAGCTGCATGAATGTGAGATACACACTCAATAAGCTATGGCCCAGCCCTGCATAATGAAATTTTGCCCATATAGGTGTCTGAATGTGAGAGTCTTTCACTAGAAGATCTGCGTGGTTCTAAAGTAGGCCCTCTTCAGTGGGATGTGTTATGAGAAGCAGTAGAACCTCTACATTGCAATTATGAATTGTTTGATATTGCCAAACAGTGTATTTTATTTTATTATTTAGAATGTTTGTATTTTAAAAGAGGACCTTTGAAAATCATTTTTGTTTTCTAGAAGTGTAAGCAACCATCCTTGTTTGCCCAGCGCTAAGGATTCCTGGGATAAGGGTCTCCTAGTCATAAAAAGAGGACAAGTTGGTCACCGTACTCTAAGTGAAGGTCACATATAGGAACCTTGAAAGTTTACCCCCTGGAAGATTAGGCTCTTTTGGTACGTATGTAGCATCATATTTTAAAAGTGAGACCAAATTTAAGCGTATGAGGTATAATGAATATTCTGAATGTTTACATTTTAAAAATTCTTCACAGTAAAAGGCACAGGGCTGCTAATCCCCCTTAGAATGCTCCTCCTTGCTTCAAACACACCCCATCAGTGGCTCAAGAAGTCCTCTTTCTTGCCTCTCTTTGTACTGTTGTGGCTGCCTAGATGTCCTGACTTGATTGAAAACATTTACTTTTCATGGTCATTTGACTTTGGGGAAGAGCCAGAAGTCTTACTATGCCAGATCTGATGAGAACACTGTAATGTTATTTACAAGCCTTCTGTTCTGTCAGATGACACTCGGTAGCTGCACTCACCATATTTTTGATCACGCCCCATAAAGATGGTCACAACAGGGACTGCTTCAGAAAGTGGCAAGAATGATGCAGACCAGACTCTTAAAGTGTGTTTGAAGCAAGGGAAGTATTTTGAGGGGGTTAATAGCAATGTGCCCTTTACTGTAAAAAGTTTTAAAATTTTAAACACAGACCTTATTTTTAGATCAGCCCGTGTGCTAAAATAAAATAGCTTCTTTCTAGATTTCTGATTGCAAAAGTATGAGTGAGTTTCACAGGGTGGCTTTAGTTTTCCTTCGTGTGTGTACTGGGACAGTTCTGCCAGGTAGAATTGGCCTGGTTGTACGGTCACACAGTACTGTTCCACGGGGGGAGTGGCTTGGAAACAGTGCTACCTCTGCCCTTTCACAGCCTCCATTCACTCACCAAGAGGCAGCAGGCAGTTGACAGGCTTGCACCCCACACTGGAAGGGCTTTCGGTGCCTGCCACGATGGGCAGGGAAACCACAGCTGGTTCAAGGGTAAAACACTGAAGTGTCTGCTTGCTCTTCTCTTGGTTACCTGTCACCTTCCCACCCTCCTTCTGCAGCAGGATCGTCTATTTTTAGTGATATTGTGTCTTAATCAGAGATGAGCTTGTCAAAATCCTTGCTCCCAGATTAGATATGTGTGGCTGTGTGGAGTGAGAGAGAGCAAGAGCCATGCCCCGGAAGAAAGGCAGAAATAGCACAGGGTGCAAATGATCCCAGAGCATGGGACACAGAGAAGTGGGAGCCAGATGCATATAGAGCAGGATGTGAAGGGGAGACCTAGGAATCCAGGCAGTTTAGGCCCTGAGGTAGGTATGTGATGCTCAATGGAAAAGTTAGGAGCCTGTAAGATGTAAGATGGAGACAGGAAGCAAAGGAAGCTAACCTTTGTGGAGCCCCGGCTATGTTCTAGAGACAGTATTAGGGGCAAAGAGGAATTGTCTCGTTTAAAGCTCTGCAGTCCTACAAGGTAGGTATGATTGGCTCCATCACAGGAGGAAACTGAGGCATAGATTTGATAGTTTTCTTAGCCTTGCTCGGCTGGTAACAAAGCCAGAATTCGAAACTGGGTTAGTCTAACCCCAGAGAGAGTGCAGTTTTCACTGTGCCAGCTAGTCTGTTACTGGGCTGCGACTTGGGGTCTTACTTGGTTTGACCAGAAGCAGATCCTGAGCTCAACTGCAAGTAGTTTATTTGGGGGAAAGAATGGGGAAAAGAGATGAGGGATGGAATGGAAGGTGGCCCCTCAAAAGTGACTTATTGATGCAGCTGCTGGAGTGGGCCAGCGGAAGTCAATCCCACTGGGAAGACTGAGCATCAGCAGAGCACACGTCACCCTGTTTCCCCTCTGAGGGGTGAGGCTGCCAGGGTGTCTATGCACCAGCTGCTAAGCGGCGTTCCAGGAGGGCTTCTTCTGGGAACTTTCATTCCCCAATGTGTATCCTATGCATGGCAGAGTCGAACTCGAGCAGCAAGAGAAAGTCCTGGGTGGGGAAATGCAGGTGCTGCGATTGGGAGCGGGCCTGTGTGCCCTGAAGTAGCAGGCAGGAGTTGGGGAGACCCTCGGACAGCACTTACCATGGTGTTCTTGAGAGTCAGAGGCGATGTGTACTGTGGTCGGCTTCAGGTCACCACGTATAGAGGGTCTATGGTGAGTGTGCGAGTAATTCATGGTGGCGAGGCTTCTAAGATCAGCCTGGGACCTTGTGAATGCTTGCTTGTCCCAGAGTTGTTCCCAGGAGCCTATATCCAGGCCTAACTGAGGTTATTCTCCCTGTGTTGATCATGAACTTATAGTAAATTCCAGGGTTGCCAAGCCTTCCATTTGAGCTGTTTCTGATGGTGCTTTTCAGCAGTAACTCAATCACATGCAGGACCTTCACGATACATGCTGTCTTGGGATCTGGGTCCAGAGGGAGGAGCCCGAGTGATAGTTTTGGCACAAGGGCCCCAACACTTTACCTCCCATCCAAAAGCCCAAAGCCTATACACTCTGTGCCCCAAGGAAAGGGAGTTTGAAAAAAAAAGAGTGTGAGCCCAATTGTGGCCAAGAGCAGGCAGGATAAATACAGCTTTGGCAGCATGATGAGCAAGAAATGTTGTTTTCTTAAGATGATGATGGTTTGTGTTCCTTCCAGCACTTACGGTCACTTCCTCTTCCCGTTTGTTGTTACTGAACACTATACCAAGTACACTTGGGGGCCGTTATGGTTTGGACCTAAGTTATCCCCCAAAGTTCATCTGGTCAGTAGGGTGTGATCTGGAAGACCGTATTCTTATCTCTGGCTCCTCCCTTCCCTCACTACTTCCTGGCTGCCCTTCCCTCATGCTGTTTCTTCCTTGGAGCCACTAACTATGGACTGAATCCTCCAAAACTATGAATCAACTAGATCTTCCCTCCTTTAAGTTGTGATTGTTGGGTATTTTGTCCCAGGGACAGGAAAGTGCCTAATACAGAAATTAGCCATTTCCATCCTGTCCCTCTCCATCAGATTGGTTCCCCATTTCCTGTGGTCTTGGTGGAGTCATTCCCACCTCTCCTTTCAAGTTAAGAAGTCAGAAAGGGATGATCCAGAGCTCAGTTTCTAGCAGTGCTTCTCAGAAGCTGGTCCCTGAGCCAGCAGGAGCAGCCTCTCTTGAGATTTGCTAGAAATTTAGATCCTCAGGCCCCACTTCTGACCTGGAAGCAGCAGAGAGGGCCCAGAAACCTGTGTGTCAGCATCTTGTAGAGCTGCTGATTAACTGTCCCGTAGGAAAGCCACTGACCAAGGCTGCCCTGGGGTTCCTATTGATGGGGCAGCTTGGGTGGATCCAGGTGGGTCCAGGTGATGATGGAGGCCCATGTGGTTCAGCAGTGGAGTCACAAGGAGGTGAAGAGTCACAGAGACACTTGGAGCTGGCCCAGTGTTTTCTGAGAGAGAGGCCTAAGGGGAGGGGAATGTGTCTCCCGTAATTGTATACCCAGCAGCATTCTGTGTGAACTTGGCCTTCATTATCAGCCCCAATACAATCGTGAGGTAACTACTTGCAAATAACCATGTTTATGTAGCCTGACGAAAATCACACAGCAGCTCAAAAATGACAGCTAGGATCTGAACTCTGATTTTTCTGATCCTAGAGTCCAAAGTAGTAACCACAATGAAACAGTAATAGAATCCTCTTCAGACTTAGCTACTGTAGAATCACAGCACTACAGGTGAATTCTGCCTCCAAATCTTATTAGCTGTGCAACCTTGGGCAAATAAGAGTACTCTGAGATGCAGTTGTTGTTTTTTCCTCCAGCAGAATAAATGCAATCCAGGGAAATAGAAGAGGCTGTGGGATCTCAATTGCTCAACTTCATTTAGAAAGATGGACATAGAAATAATGGGTGATCCATAATGAGCACTCTAGCATTATTAGCTATAAGTAGAATTATTATGAGACTTCTTTCCAATCTTAAATGTCATCTCAAAGGAAGCAACTAGAAAGATGAGGGAACCAGGAGAGAATGAGTAATAGTTCTTTGGAGTTCTATAGAAACAGCGCTATGACAAAGAGTTTAGTAACCTTGCTGCTGAATACACAGTTAAGGTGGACACATTCCCTGGCCCTCAGGGATTGGCACAAGCATCTCAGCACCCTGAAAGGCCCTTCATGACTGAGCCCATCCACAGCGACTCTTAGCGCTGCCTCCCTCGCTCTGAGCTCTGGCCATGTTGAACCATAGCAGGTTTGCCATAGGGCGTTGGTCCTTTCTTGCCCCCAGACCCTCGCCTGGGATGCCCATACCTGTCTTCATCTGGTGGACACCTGCTTTTCCCTTTTGTCATAGTGCAGACAGCATGTCCTGACCATACCCCTCTCCCATCCCTGGGATGGAGATACTTTTTGTTTCTTCCTTCGGCCCCTGTACTGGGCTGAACTGCATTCTCCAGACTGAAAGCCACTGTGTGTCTTCCACAGTAGACTGTAGACGTCCATGTGGGCAAGGACTGTGTTGTGGGCTGGGCTGTATCCCAGGGCCTGGCAGTACATCTGCTTGGAGTAGACACACAAAGTGGGGAATGAATGAAGACAGTCTCACTGTGCCACAGTAACTGTCTTTTCATAACTGTTTACTCTTTTGTCCTTTTTTTTTTCTTAAGTGGAACTTTAAAAGCTTTAATTCGACACACAGACACGCAAACACGCGCAGGTAAACATAAAATTGAGGAAATCTGAAAAAAGATTTATCAGTAGTTCAATAAGATCAGTATCTATGTGCAGGTCTGTGAGGTCATACAGTTTTCCCCCGTCTGTATCCTTTTTTAAAAAAAATTGTAGTAAAGAATACATAACATTAGAGTTACCATCCTGACCACTTGTAAGAATACCGTTTAGTAGTGTTAAGTATATTCACATTGTTGTGTAATTACTGTCTTTATCATCTTGCAAAACTTTGCAGAGTTTCTTTTTTTTTTTGGTACCAGGGATCAAACTTGGGTCCTTGTGCTTGTTTGTAAGGCAGCGGGTAGAACCACTGAGCTAAATCCCTGGCCCTCATCTTGTGAAACTGAAACTGTTTATCAATTAAATATCAACTCCCCAGCCCCAGCTCCAGTCCCTGGCGCCTAGCATTCTATTTCCTGTCTCTAGGAATTTGTCTACCCTGGATACCTCATACAGAATAAACTCAGACGGCACTTAGCCTTTTCTATGTAGCTTATTTCATTTAACATAAGGTACTACAGGTTCACTTGTATCAGTACAATATTTTGTTTTTTTAAAAGATGAATCATATTCTGCATATTACATATATTAAATATGTGTCATGTTTTATTTATCCATTTATCTGTTGATGAAATTTGAATCGCTTGTCTCTTGTCTGTTGCAAAATAGAACTGCTAATACCAGAGATGTGCAAATAGATGTTTTTAGTTAGTTTATTTTTAGTTTTCTGAGGAACTGCCATACTGTTTTCCATAGCAGTTACACCATTTTGAAGTCTTACCAACAGCTCAAAAGAGTTCCCTTTTTAAAAAATCCTAGCCAACCTTGTTATTTTTAAAATTTTTTAAATGTGGCTGTTCTACTGGGTGTGAGGTGGTATCTCATTGTGTTTTTGCTTTGCATTTCCCTAGAAATTGATGATATTGAAGTTTATTTGTAAGTATTTCAGGGTTTTGATGCTACTGTAAGTTAAATTGTTACTAATTTCTTTTTTGAATTGTTTATTGTGAGTGTATAGAAATCTTTTCATGGGCTTGTTGGCCATTTGTATAAATTTTGAAGATATGTCATAAGTCCTTCGCCCATTTTTAATCAGATTATTTAATTTGTTGATGTTGAATTGTAAGAGTTATTTATATTTATACTAGATATTAACCCCCTATCAGGTACATAATATGTAAGTATTTTTTATTACTCTATAGAATATATCTTTTGATGAACAAAAGTTTTTAAGTTTGGTGTAATCTCATTTCACTTGTTTGGGTTTTGTTGCCTATATCAGTAAATCATTATCACCCCCAAAGACATGAAACTTACGTTTTCTTCTAGAAGTTTTTTACTTTGGGGTTTTATATTTAGATTTTAATTAATTTTGTTTCTTTTTATATGATATAAGGTCTCAACTTCATTGTTTTTGCATGTGGATATCCATTTTTCCCTCCTCCATGTGTGCAGACACTGTCCTTTGCCCTGAATGGCCTGGGTGCCTTTGTTGAAAATCATTGGGCCATATACATGAACGTTTATTTCTGGAGTCTTTATACCATTGATCTATTTGTGTATGTCTATGTCAATACCGCATTGCTTTGATTATTGTAGTTTTGTAATATGTTTTGAATTCAGGAAGTATGAGTCTTCCAGCTTACCCTTTTCAAAATTGTTTTGGGTATTGCTCATACCCTTGCGAGTTCACACAAATTTTAGTGTGATGTTCTTGGTGTCTTTTGAAAGTGCTGTTGGGATTTTGACAGTGATTGTGTCGAACTGTAGAGAGTTTAGGAGTAATATTGAATCTTAATATTAAGCCTTTTAATCCGTGAACATATGATAGCATTCCATTTTTTCAAATGTTTAATTTTTTT
>NW_022900940.1:3647933-3653775 GCF_012274545.1 Fukomys damarensis | reverse complement strand
CATTCCACATTCCATTTTTTCAAATGTTTAATTTTTTTAGTCACAATAAGTTTTCAGCTTACAAATCTTTCACCTTCTTGGTTAAGTTTATTTGGAAGTATTTTGTTGTTTTTGATGCTATAATAAATGAAAATTTTAAAATTTTCTTTTTGAACTATTCATTGTGATTATATAAAAATTCATCTGTGCTGATTTTTATATCCTGCCACTTTGTTCAGTTTGTTTATTGTGGAACTTTTAGGGTTGTCTGAATATAAGATCACATTATCTGTGATCAGAGATAATTTTGCATCTTTCTTTCTAACTTGGATGCTTTTGTGTCATTTCCTTGCCTAATTACTCCAACTGGTTAAGACTTCCAATTCTGTGTCACTCAGAAGCTGTATAACAGCTGACATCCTTTGCTTTGATCTTGACATTAAAGGAAATATTTGCTTTTCATTATTGAACATTTCATATACGGGCATTTCATATATGACCTTGACTATATTGGGGTAGTTTTCTTCTATTCCAACTTTGTTGAATATTTTTACTCTTAATAAGTATTGACTCTTGTCCAGTGATTTTTTTACATTAATTGAGCAGTGAGTCATATATTTTTTGCCCTTCAGTCTGAAATATGGTGTATTATATTGCTTGATTTTCGTATGTTGAAGCTTCACTGTAGTACACAAATAGCAATTGAATCCTTTTAATGTTCTGCTTTGTTTGCTCAGATTTTTGTTGATATTTTTCTATCAATATTTCTTAGGAATACTGGTCATTAGTTTGCTCATACCATCACTGTTAACTTTGATATTGAACTAATTCTGACTTCATAGGGTGATTTTGGAAGTGTTTCCTACTCTTCAATTCTTTTGGAGGCATTTGGCAGAGATTGGTGTTATTCTTTAAGTGGCTGGCAAAATTTTCCATGGAAGCCATCTGGTCCTGCGCCTTCTTGGTTTGGAGGCTTTTGATTACTTATTCAATCCCCTTGCTAGTCGTTGGTCTGTTCAGATTTTATAATTTTTCCCCATAATTCAGTCTTGATAGGTTTTTTGTTTCTGAGAAATCCCCATCCCAGGTATCTAATTTGTTGTTAAACCATTGTTCACAGTGTACGAGAAACTACTTATATAATTCTCTTATCTCTGTGGTATTTGTTATAATATCTCCTTTTGCCTTTCTGATTTTAGTTTGGTTCTTACCTTTTTTCTTTGTAAACCTAGCTAAGAGCTTATCAAATTTGATGATCTTTTAAAAAACACAAACCTGATTTTTTTCTTTGATTTTTTTGATGATCTTTTTCATTTATTAATCATTAATCTTTTTCTTTTATTTTCCTGTTATCTATTTTTTATCCCTGCTCTAATCTTTATTTCCTTATGTTAACCTTGGGTTTAGTTTGTTTCTGTCTTTGTTCCTTGAGATGTAAAATTAGGTTGTTGATTTGAGACTTCCCTTCTAGATTCTAAGTGTTCAGAGCTATAAACTTCTTTACCACTACTTTTTTGTTACCACTAGATTTTGTGTGTAGTATTAGCATTTTCACTTTTCTCAAGAAATTTAAAAGTTCTCTTAGAGATTTCTTCTTTGATCTATTGCCTGCAGATAGAACATTTTTCTAAGTTTTATCTGGCCGTGTGAATGTCCAACTAGAAACTACTTTCCCCAGCCTCCTTTGCAGACAGCTACGTTCATCTGTCTTAATTTGGGCTAGTAACATGCTCTTCCTCCCTCACCATTCTCCCTTGCTAAGAAATCAGGAAATGGTACTTTTTTGAGCAGCCATGTAGGGATCTATCTTTGAAAGACAGCAGTCAATCCACACTCATGGATTCCCTGGGAACCCTTAATAGTAGAACTATCTATCCACTGTCGTAGAGTTTCTGCTTTTCTCTGAGCCATTACTTAAAAAAAAAAAATACATGTTTAGGATTTAGCTCAGTGGTGCCACCGCCTGCCTCTCAAGAGTAAGGTCTTGAGTTCAATCCCCAGTACAAAAAAAAAAAAAAAAAGACTAGGAAAAAAATACATGTTTAACTCAAATACACCATTGTATATTGAGGATCTCTTTGTCATGGTTGCTTGACTTATACCATATTAATATTTTAGCTTTAGCAAATGTGCTTCATTGACTCAAGGAAGTAAACAATATTGGATTTCTTCATTTTCCTTCCTTATTAAGACATTACAACTAAATGAACAAATAAGTTATTCTAAAAAAATTAAATGGAGCCCAGCCCTTTTTGTCTCCTAACTGTGCTATCAAAAAGTACCTCTATATGGTGAGCACAGTTGTATTTTTACTTGTATCTGGTCTTTTCCTATCTCGGCAGCTTGACTCTCTTGTTTTATAAAACATATAAAATTCTCTTTTCTGCCTCTCCCTTTCTCTCCAGCTGACCACATCCTTTCCTGTGACAGAATTCTTTGCACATTCTAATTTCTGGATCTGAGATGTTCTTCTCTCTGAGAGTCATTGCTTTTTATCTCTTCTCATAACCCAGCTCATTTATCACCTCCTCCAAGAAAAGCCTTTTCGGACCCTAAAGACTTGGTTTTGCTTCTCTCAGTGAAAATTCCCCAAGAAGTAGACTCCAAAAAGCAACTCAGTATATAAGGGATGTATTAGAGGAAATGTCTGTGCAGGATAAGAGGACACTATTAGGGTTCTCTAGAGGAAGTGAACCAATAGAATGCATATATAATTGGATGAGATGACTTATTGACTTGGCTCCCATGATCAGAGCCAGGATCGTGCTACAGTGGCTGTCTGCAGGCTGCAGAGCTGGGAAACGAGTAGCTGTCAGTCCAAGAGTCTGGAAGTGTTAGAACAAGAGGAACCAAGGATGCAGCCCCAGTCCAAGACTAAAGGTCTAGAAGCTCCTTTGAGAGTCACTGATGTCAATCCCAGCCAAAGGCTAAACAATCTGGAGTCAGATGTCCATAAGTGGTGGCATAAAAACAAAACAAAACAAAACAACAACAAAAACTCAAGAAGAATCCAGCTTGCAAAGGTTCCAGATTCTTTCTGCCTCTTCTTGTTCCATCTCTGCCCCAGTCTATTGGGCATGCTATTCACATCCAGGGCAGTCTTCCCCCTGCAGTTTGCTCTGGTGACACCTCATACCTGTAAATGTGCTTTACCAGTTTTCTAGCTGTCTCTCTATCTAGTTAAGTGGACAACCAAGGTTAAGGTCACAGCAGAGGTGGGAGGAGCAGCAGTGGACAGGGTCAGCTGTCAGACCACAATGTAGGCCTGGTTCTTGAGATAGGAGAACAGGAAGGAGGGAGGAGATGGGATGAATCTCAGACTCTGCTCAGCTCTGCGAACGGCTCAGTGATTCCAGCAGGGGGTCCTTGGTGCTAGGTTGTCCAGTCGAGTCTGGCCTCACACAGGAGTGGGGGGGCCACTGGCTGGGAACAGCCCCAGGGATCAAGAAGTGCGACCACTGGGCTCTCAGCTGGCCGTACTCGCTGTATTGGAGATGCGAGTGGGCTTCGTGGTGAGCACACGTGCTGTGCGCCCGCGTCTGTGACTATGCAGACACTGTGCTTCCTTTGCTTCCCTCTGTGATCGAAGTGCCGTGAGAACACTGACCAGTGTGTTGTGTGTGTTGTCCCGGGGGCACACGTGCCAGGCACAATTTAAAGAAAGACAACCTGGATAGTTTTGAAAAATCAATTTTCAAAAATATTTCTATTTTTAAAATGTTAAACCTAATTCAAAAACAAAGATGTACTAGATGAAAAGAGTGAAGTTTAAAATTAATAAACTCTGCAGTGATGGCTTTGTACCGACTGGGAGCCTGAACCAGAAAATCTCTGTTAGATGAAATTTAATAAAACAGATGTCCTTGTGGCAGTTGAGAAGGTCAAGTCCTGGAAATATCTAATCTCAAGCAAATCTTAAACTTGCAAATTCATTAAGTGTGCTTGGAAAGATGGTGTTTGTTCTGAGGTATCATTATGAGCTTAATAAAGTACTCTACTTATAAATGACCCCACATGTAAATAAGAGGCTTTATTGGTCTGCAGGACAAAACATGTTAGATTTATTGGCCAACTACAAAAATGTAGATGATTCTTCCATGCCTGCTGCTCTGAAGTTAGGCAAAGAGGAAGTGTCAGAGTCCTCTCAAATGTGAGCAGGGGGCCATGGAAACTGGGCACCAAGAGAAGCCTGCGTGGGTTCACCCTGCGCACCGATTTCTTGGTGAGAATGTGGGTGGTTTGCCTATAGAGCACTGTTTAGGGCCCCAAATGGCAGCATGAGTGTGAACCTGCCTATGGTGGTCCTCACACCTTTTCTTTCCCGTTGCCTCTGAGCTCTGTGACCCTGGATGTGTAACGTACTTGCAGGTGCATGCACGAACTTGGTCTTGTTTCCACACAGAAGCATGAAAATCAAGTGTTTCAAAGTCGAGTTCAATTTTACCCTTGTTTTGTAATTTCAGAAATGCCTAAACTTCATCTTAGTGTCCCCCTGCTACATGGAAACAGTTTTATGGTTCTGTCTGATACTCAGAGTAATACACGGCAATTCCGTATCAAATGGAAACATGAGACATCTAGAAACTGTTACCATGTGACAAGCTGCTCACTACTTTGTAGACTTCTGGACTGACTTCATTTCTGATCTTCGTTTTGCCATGGCTTCTGATGCTACCATTCAATGTTATGACATTAGCATCAATCTATTTTTTTTTTAAGGATTTTGATTGAATAGCAGAACGACGTATTACAATCAGTTTGCTAAGCATTAAATGCCTTATGGAGAGTGTGTAATTTAATCCCACAGCCACTTGTGAAGTAGGCAAGGCTGTTCTGGAAAAATACTCCGAAGGAAATGGAGACCTTGTGAGGTATAAGTAATTAGCTAAATAGAAAACTGACACCCTAATGTGGTAGGCCTCTCTGATTTGTGAGGAAAGAAGAGCCTTATTCACATCATCTGATTATACTTAATGGATCATAATAAGTACTTGCAAATGCTCCTGGAAAAAGGCCTCCAGCGTATCCATGCAAATACACATGTCTGAAGGTTTCTAGAACCTTCTTTTCTGAATAAATACCAGCCCTGCCCTCCTGTGACCTGGGAAGAGCCATTTTGTCAGGGAAGCACTACTCCCTAATTTACTTGATTTGTAATTTTAGCATTTCATACAGTGCGAGCTCCTCTGTAATTATCCTGAGTGCCCAGTTTAGGCAGCTGTGATCTTTGACAGTCTGCGCTGGGCAGCCTTACCTTCTAGCACATGAGGAGCATCTCGGTCACTCTCTAAGTAACTTAGACATCTACTTAGTTACTTTCTAAGGAAACACTTACTGCTTCGGGCCTGGTAAATGTTCTCAGGTACGTTTTGTGCTCTTGTTCTTCTGAACGTGACATCAGTTCTATGTTTTACATATGAGTGTTTCCATGATGAGGAATATTTCTGAGCAGTTCTGGGTGCCTCAAGTTCAGGTGCTCCATTAGGGTTCTTAAGAGACTGGCTGGAATTGTTATCGAAGCATAAGCTGTATTTGATGAGTTGCAAATTTAAATTCTATCCTGCAAGCATCCGACAATGTGCTTTCCTCATTATACCCTCAAGAGCACAGACTTGCACTCACATATGATTTTGCTTAGTTCCCAATTTAATATTATGAAGGGAGAACTGTTCTTCAAAATTTGAGTGGGAGGATAGAGTGACGTAGTCTTATCATCATATCTGAAAGATTGAGCCCAGAGTTACAAACTTGAAAGGGCCAACAAGGCAGATAATATCAGAGTATGAGGAAGGCCAGGGAGAAGTGGTGGGGAGTGGTAGGGGCTGGGAAAAACTAGAGAATTGTGTCATTCATATATATATAT